>NW_025534771.1:0-154105 GCF_020615455.1 Coregonus clupeaformis
TGCGTTTTTATACTTTTTTGTGTGGCTTAATTAGTGTGAAAATACACACATTTTTGTGCGACTTAACTCGTAGGAAAATACACACATTTTTGGGCAATGGTGTTCTACACTGCCTTTTTTCGTGCCCCACATTTATATATATTTTTAAACGTGTTAACAACCTAATATTGTTAATCAACCAGGTTGTCACCGAAATACTTATAATATAATAGTAGCCTGACGTTTCTAGTTTTTTTTATTAATGCCAATGCTATTTTCTATGCTTGTTTTTGCTTAATATTTTTGGGATACTGGTGCTATGTCAGATTTTATGAGGATTTTGTCTGGGTTTTTTTGTGGTATTGATGAAGGTATTTGATTGGGGAACGGGGATACATTTTCATGATGGGAAATGAACTCGTCAATAAATGTGGGGAAACAGAAGACCTGCAAAAAATATATATTTGGTTTAAATTCCCATGGTGCAACTGCATGGTATTTGCAACTATAATGAGTCTGGACTATGATCAATTAAGCCATATTAATGCAGTTAAACAGGTTAATGTAAAATAATGCCAACAGCCCTATACACTTATGGCACTTCCGAGGCCGTTTCATGATGATTATTACAGTCGTGACAATCATGTTATATACTTAGGCTATTGTAACAAGGCATATAATAATAATATGCCATTTAGCAGACGCGTTTATCCAAAGCGACTTACAGTCATGTGTGCATAAATTTTTAGGTATGGGTGGTCCCGGGGATCGAACCCACTACCCTGGCGTTACAAGCGCCATGCTCTACCAATTGAGCTACAGAGGACCACATATGCCAGTACTGTAGGACTACTGCCTCTACCCAGAGGCCTACTTTCATGGCAACGGCCGTTAGAGCTCACTTTGCCATGTATGAGCCCTGCTTAGAGCCTGTTGCAGCTTTCACTCTCTTCCGCTACATTGGTGGCAGCATTGGGATCACATCCAGCTTGCGTCTAGTTATGTGATCTAGTGGTGGGAAGCATTATGTTTTTCAACATTGTGTTGCGTATAATTACATTGATATATTTAGTGAACAATGGATAAGCAGCAATGGGCGTGACGGATAGAAGTAGTCACTACAGGTGTGATCAAACCTTACATCAAAGTTGCCTGAAGCTGAATGGAAAGTGCTATCCCCTGACCAGTTATTCAGAAGAAAATCATCTCTGACTGTCTAATTTACCAGTGTGGACCCAAAACAAACACATTCTACACATTTACAAACTACCTGTTTAAAGTGTTATTACAACCATGGTGTTATTTTGTTACTGAAGCTTATATATCAAATAACCTGACAATGATCCACATCATATGGGTAGACAAATAGTGTGTTATGCAGCAAAACACAACTATCCTTTTTTAGGATGCAAACCGGTAATATGAATCTCTGTTGATCCATCCTGTTCTGATCTAATGAGATGGATGTAGGATTTTCTACGGCCTAGAATCGAGGCCTTTCCCAATCATGAAGAATGAAGCTAGGCTCCTCTTGGTTCTCATTGGTGAAGACTGAAGTCAAGTTAGGGGTTATACAGTTGAAGTCGGAAGTTTACATACACCTTAGCCAAATACATTTATACTCAGTTTTTCACAATTCCTGACATTTAATCCTAGTAAAAATTAGGTCAGTTAGGATCACTACTTTATGTCAGAATAATAGTAGAGAGAATGATTTATTTAAGCTTTCTTTCATCACGTCGCCAGTGGGTTAGAAGTTTACATACACTCAATTAGTATTTGGTAGCATTGCCTTTAAATTGTTTCACTTGGGTCAAATGTTTCAAGTAGCCTTCCACAAGCCTCCCACTATAAGTTTGGTGAATGTTGGCCCATTCCTCCTGACAGAGCTGGTGTAACTGAGTCAGGTTTGTAGGCCTCCTTGCTCGCACACGCTTTTTCAGTTCTGCCACAAATGTTCTATAGGATTGAGGTCAGGGCTTTGTGATGGCCACTCCAATACCTTGACTTTGTTGTCCTTAAGCCATTTTGCCACAACTTTGGAAGTATGCTTGGGGTCATTATCCATTTGGAAGACCCATTTGCGACCAAGCTTTAACTTCCTGACTGATGTCTTGAGATGTTGCGTCAATATATCCACATAATTTTCCTTCCTCATGATACCATCTATTTTGTGAAGTGCACCAATCCCTCCTGCAGCAAAGCACCCCCACAGCATGATGCTGCTACCCCCGTGCTTCACGGTTGGGATGGTGTTCTTCGGCTTGCAAGCGTCCCCCTTTTTCCTCCAAACATAACGATGGTCATTATGGCCAAACAGTTCTATTTTTGTTTCATCAGACCAGAGGACATTTCTCCAAAAAGTATGATCTTTGTCCCAATGTGCAGTTGCAAACCGTAGTCTGGCTTTTTTATGGTGGTTTTGGAGCAGTGGCTTCTTCCTTGCTGAGCGGCTTTTCAGGTTATGTTGATATAGGACTCGTTTTACTGTGGATATAGATACTTTTGTACCTGTTTCCTCCAGCATCTTCACAAGGTCCTTTGCTGTTGTTCTGGGATTGATTTGCACTTTTTGCACCAAAGTACGTTCATCTCTAGGAGACAGAACGTGTCTCCTTCCTGAGCGGTATGACGGCTGCGTGGTCCCATGGTGTTTATACTTGCGTACTATTGTTTGTACAGATGAACGTGGTACCTTCAGGCGTTTGGAAATTGCTCCCAAGGATGAACCAGACTTGTGGAGGTCTACAAAAAAAAATTCTGAGGTCTTGGCTGATTTCTTTTGATTTTCCCATGATGTCAAGCAACGAGGCACTGAGTTTGAAGGTAGGCCTTGAAATACATCCACAGGTACACCTCCAATTGACTCAAATGATGTCAATTAGCCTATCAGAAGCTTCTAAAGCCATGACATCATTTTATGGAATTTTCCAAGCTGTTCCAAGGCACAGTCAACTTAGTGTATGTAAACTTCTGACCCACTGGAATTGTGATACAGTGAATTAATGTGAAAAAATCTGTCTGTAAACAATTGTTGGAAAAATTACTTGTGTCATGCACAAAGTAGATGTCCTAAACTACTTGCCAAAACTATAGTTTGTTAACAAGAAATTTGTGGAGTGGTTGAAAAATGAGTTTTAATGGCTCCAACCTAAGTGTATTGTGATGTCACGAGAGGCTGTGTCCTGGAGGGACGTTACATCCCCCTGAGGTGGCTGCAAACCCAGACAGCTATGGCTCCATCTGCTGGTATGGTCGGGATCTCCACCCCTCTATGGCCAATCTTCCCACGCAGCTGAAACAAATGAGGAGCTGATGAGCTGAAGGTTTGGGAAGGGAAGAGACACAGTCTCCAACCTGGGCTCTCTGGAGGACAAGAGTGCTGCCCGTCCACTTCCATGAGGAATATAAGGATTTGGAGATACTTACCTTTGGGAAATACTCACCTTTGGATATATGCACCTGTGGAAATACGTGTGGGACATTTGGAAGGACGTTTTGCTGGGTTGGCCACTAGCTGCAACGTGGAATACAGTAAGACTGGGGAAAAGTTATTTGAGCGAGGGAGAGTTATGATTTTGGATGTGGAAGAGACATCCCTGAACTGTTAACCCTTAAAGAGCCACCAGAGAACAGAATTGTGTTATACTTTCGTTAGTTTCCCAAGACCTTTAATAAAATCCTTGTTTTGGTTGAACCTGGTCTCCTTGCACTACTTGAGCAATCCCGCTGAAAGCTGTGTAGCCTCTCGTGACATCACAGATGGTGGAGAATACAGGCACGCTCAAGCGTTAATAGTGCATGTCAGAGGAGGATACCGAAGGTTTGATCACCCAGTTTTCCAAGTTGGCCGTAGGCTCCCGCCGACTGAAATGGAGGACATATTGAAAGCCCTTGTTGCTGGCCAGCAAGCCCAGATGCAAGCAAACGTGGCTCTCGTGGAGGAGCAAAGAAAGCCAACCTTCTGAAGGCAGAGGAATTGCAGTTGCAGAGACAGAGGGTTGTCCAAAATACCCGCCCAATAAAGGCAAGTGACTTTATATCTAAGATGGGAGCTACCGATGACATTGAGGCATACCTGCATGCATTTGAGGCCACGGCCACTAGGGAAGCCTGGCCCAAGCAACAGTGGGTTGGTCTGTTAGCCCCCCTTTCTAACCGGGGAATCGCTGAATGCTGTCCGGGACCTGGGCCCTGACCAGGTTACTGACTATGATGCCCTGAAGTCTGAGATCCTCAGCAGATATGGACTCACAAAGTTTGGTATGGCCCAGCGCTTTCACAGCTGGACCTTCCAACCAGACCAACCTCCTCGGGCGCAGATGCATGAACTTGTCCGAATCGCAAGGAAATGGCTGGATCCGCAGAGGAATACAGCAGCGGCGGTGGTGGAGGCCGTTGTGGTGGATCGTTACCTACGCGCCCTGCCTTATGAGGCAAAACGGTTCATCAGTCAACAGGCCTTGACCACGGCTGATCTGACCGTCGAAGCTGTGGAAAAGTACCAGGCCACAGCGGAGATGCTGAATGCTTCCCGAAAAGACCCCAGGAGGGCGGCCCCACCACAAATGGGAAGAACCCGTCCAAAGGACCCCAAGGTCTCGAACCCAGCCACGTCAGGACTTATCCCGGCTCCAGGGGGAGCCAGAAACCAGGCGGGTCCAAGAAGAGTACACCAGGAGGGGGAAACTCGACAGTGTTACCGGTGTGGGGAGATGGGACATATCTCCTGGCAGTGTGGAAACCAGCCGATGAACCTATGCCCACTGCGGAGTCCTCCAGCTCAGCACCCACACACCGTGTTGCCTCGCTCTTGGGAGTCGTAGATGGCGGCCCAGATCGACCCCCCACCTGCCCGGTAACTGTGAATCACCATGATGTGGAGGCCTTACTGGATTCTGGTAGCCGGGCCACCCTGGTGCGTAAGGATTTGGTGGGCCCAACGTGTCTGACCCCCGGGAAAGTCCTCCCAGTTTCCTGTGTCCATGGGGACACCAGAGAATACCCCATTACTGAACTTACAATGACCAGCACACGGGGAACCATACACACGACGGCGGGGGTGGTTGATTCCCTCCCCGTCCCTGTCCTAATTGGACGAGACTGCCCAGCCTTTTACCCACTCTGGAGAGAGTCTCAGGAGAGGATAACCCGAGTACCTCGGAAACGGAGAGGCAAAACTCATCCTGGGAAGGCTCCGTGCAATCCTCCGAATTACTCACTCCCCGCCCGGGCTCTGATAGGGATGGCAGGTGCCCAGACCGACACAGAGACGGAGCTACAGAATCTGGACAAAGAACTGTCTGGTCTGAAGGGGACCGCTGAGAGGTATCGTTTGTTAAAGCAACAGTTAGACATGAAGACAGAAGAGTTAGATATCCTCCAGGCTAAACTCCAACAGAGCTCCTTCCCTAAGCAACAGGAGGAGCTGGAGAGGCTGCGCAGGACCATCGAGGAGTGTGAGGAGACCCTGCGCAGTAGTAAGGAGGTCCAGAAGAAGGCAGAGGAGAAGTACAAGGTGTTGGAGAACAAGATGAAGAATGCGGAGGCAGAGAGAGAGAAGGAACTGAAAGCTGCTCAACAGAAGCTAAACTCTGCTAAAACCAAGGCTGATGCGTTCAGTAAGAAACTCAAGGAGAGACAACAGGAGGCTGAGTCCCTGGTCCTAGAGTTGGAGGAGTTGAAGAGAGAGCAGTCTGGCAAGCACCACGGCAATGCGGACGCCCTCTCCCGGCGTGATGCCTTCTTCGCTGCCTTTACCCCGACGAGGACGTCGGTCCCGAGGAGGGGGATGTGTGATGTCACGAGAGGCTGTGTCCTGGAGGGACGTTACATCCCCCTGAGGTGGCTGCAAACCCAGACAGCTATGGCTCCATCTGCTGGTATGGTCGGGATCTCCACCCCTCTATGGCCAATCTTCCCACGCAGCTGAAACAAATGAGGAGCTGATGAGCTGAAGGTTTGGGAAGGGAAGAGACACAGTCTCCAACCTGGGCTCTCTGGAGGACAAGAGTGCTGCCCGTCCACTTCCATGAGGAATATAAGGATTTGGAGATACTTACCTTTGGGAAATACTCACCTTTGGATATATGCACCTGTGGAAATACGTGTGGGACATTTGGAAGGACGTTTTGCTGGGTTGGCCACTAGCTGCAACGTGGAATACAGTAAGACTGGGGAAAAGTTATTTGAGCGAGGGAGAGTTATGATTTTGGATGTGGAAGAGACATCCCTGAACTGTTAACCCTTAAAGAGCCACCAGAGAACAGAATTGTGTTATACTTTCGTTAGTTTCCCAAGACCTTTAATAAAATCCTTGTTTTGGTTGAACCTGGTCTCCTTGCACTACTTGAGCAATCCCGCTGAAAGCTGTGTAGCCTCTCGTGACATCACAGTATGTAAACTTCTGACTTCAACTGTATGTCAGACTCTCCTATACCACTTTGCCCAACATGTTATACCCCAGAGGTTGTAAATAAACTATTGTTAAGGTGATATAACTTGTATCATTATTATAGGGCTGTGAAACCCATAGCCAAATGGCTTCAGACGGAACATTTCTCACTGGAAATTGCTGCTGACATTGAACATAGCTTAGGGTTACGGTATTTCATTCATTTCAGACTCTCCTATGCCACTGTTCCCATCATCTTATACCCCATAGGTTGTAAATAAACCCATAGCCGAATGGCTTCAGACTGAGCATTTCTCACTGGAAATTGCTGCTGAAATTGAACAGCCCTGTCCATTTATTTACAGTAGTGTGTTGATTAATTATTGCTTTCTTCAGTGGAAATACAGTATATATTAAAAAATGCCAAATATACCAAAAGCTAAATCAAGCAGAGATTTACGACTATTTAATCATGTTAATCATGACTGAAACATGCAAACTACAAACATTTAACCAGTTAAAGATAATGAATACATGACAACTAGATACAAAATAATTCATACAAAAGTCAAGAGTTGGCTATAACATCAGTACAAACAAAGTGAGTGTGTGTATCTGTGTGTAAGTGTTTGTGTGCGTGTGTGTGTATTATGGTGTGTATTATAATTTCCCATCATAAAAATGTATCCCCATTTCCTAATCAAATACCTTCATCGATACCACAAAAAACAAACAGAAAATCTGTATTTTTCTCCAATCTGGCAACCCTCATAAAATTCGACATAGCCTTCTATAAAATACATTATGAAAGAAATGGTGTAATGTACACGAAAAAGTAGAGTCTTATATTAAATGCATTATGAAGAAAATGGTGTAATGTAGGTTCCACAAAATGTGAAATGTTTTATGAAGAAAATCATGTGGGCCTACTGTTGCCTACACAAAAAAGGGCCTCTCTGACTAGAATAGAAAACAAGAATAGAAAACAGTATTGGCATTAATAAAAATAAAAAACAACATAAGACTACTATTATATTATAATTATTTAGTTGACAACCTGGTTGATTAACAATATTGGGTTGTGAACACGTTTGTTCTTTTATATAAATAAATGTGGGACACAAAAAAAAGGCAGTGTAGAACACCATTGCCCATCATGCATTGCTCTAACAGCTTTCAAAATATTGTTCCGAAGTTTGGCCCCCCAAAAATTATTTCCCTATGAATGAAGTCGCACAGAAATGTGTGCATTTTCCTACGAATAAAGTCGCACAAAAATGTGTATCTTTTCACACTAATTAAGCCACACAAAAACACACAAAATCTGCTGAAATACTTTTTGTACATATTTGCACAAATTGAGTGTGAGATTGTGTTGAACTGGGAAGAAGTAAAGTGGTGGAGGGAGAGGAGAGTGGTGGAGGGAGAGACAAATGGTCAAGGAAGAGGAGAGTGGTGGAGGAAGATGAAATACATGCATGGGTGGGGAACTGACAATACCCATCTCTCCCCTTGTTAACTTTTTTATTTAACTAGGTAAGTCAGTTAAGAACAAATTCTTATTTACAATGACGGCCTACACCGGCCAAACCTGGAAGATGCTGGGCCAATTGTGCGCCGCCCCATGGGACTCCCAATCACGGACGGTTGTGATACAGCCTGGAATTGAACCAGGGGGTCTGTAGTGACGCCTCAAGCACTGAGATGCAGTGCCTTAGACCACTGCGCCACTCGGGAACTTCATTTGGACCAGCTTGTTTAGTGTATACAGGGAGGGATAAAGAGTGAGAGAGAGAGAGAGAGAGAGAGAGAGAGAGAGAGAGAGAGAGAGAGAGAGAGAGAGAGAGAGAGAGAGAGAGAGAGAGAGAGAGAGAGAGAGAGAGAGAGAGAGAGAGAGAGAGAGAGAGAGAGAGAGAGAGAGAGGGTAGGGAGGGGGCGTGTGGAGCACTTCTGAACCCAGTAAACACTATCTAAAGCTTGTTAACCTCTTCCCCCTCTCTTCTCTCCTCTCTGCTGGACATGAACATGAACTTGTAGCTTCACACAATTCCCTGTCCCTGAGAGTAACCCAACCACTGTAGTACTTCTCAACCTGACTTGCAGCTGGGCTAAGGTGCTTAGAGGGAGGAAAGAGAGAGCAAAAAAGAGATGCCATTGTCATTCACAAAAGAGTTTGCCTCTTCAGTGAATGGGAGTGTCCCTGAGGTTGTTTAGTCAGTACTGACGTTGAAGCGCTTGTAAATTGGAACAGAGTACACACACATTCCAAGTCTGAGTAACTCAATTGACAAAGGGGCATAAAGTACACTGACAAAATGGTGCATATCAGGAGCATTTCTGTACTGTGTCAGGTATGAGTAAATGGACAGGTATGCTACATTACATGTTGATTCCTCTAGCATGAGTAATAGCCAGGACCATGACTAACACTGCCATTGAACAGTCCACAAAATAATGCTTAGCTGTGACTAATGCTAAGCTGTGGTATACGGTAGCCCATAAAAGAGGTGGAAGTGAGTTGAATTATAGTGATTATGATGATAATAATAATCAAGCGATTCCGATGTGATACTGCACTTGTGTATTTCCAGGTTAGGAGGAGGGATACAAGAGACTGACAGTATTTCAGCAGATACCACCTTCTTGTTATTTGTCTCTACTTTGAATATTACAGCATCAAATCAAATCAAATTGTATTGGTCACATACACGTGTTTAGCAGATGTTATTGCGGGTGTAGCGAAAAGCATGTGCTTCTAGTTCCGACAGTGCAGTAATATCTAACAAGTAGTATCTAACAATTTCACAACAGATACCCACTACACACAAATCTAAGTAAGGAATTGATTAAGAATATATGCATATATGGACGAGCGATGTCAGAGCGGCATGGACTAAGATACAGTAGAATAGTATAGAATACAATATATACAGTGGGGAGAACAAGTATTTGATACACTGCCAATTTTGCAGGTTTTCCTACTTACAAAGCATGTAGAGGTCTGTAATTTTTATCATAGGTACATTTCAACTGTGAGAGACGGAATCTAAAACAAAAATCCTGAAAATCACATTGTATGATTTTTAAGTAATTAATTTGCATTTTATTGCATGACATAAGTATTTGATACATCAGAAAAGCAGAACTTAATATTTGGTCCAGAAATCTTTGTTTGCAATTACAGAGATCATACGTTTCCTGTAGGTCTTGACCAGGTTTGCACACACTGCAGCAGGGATTTTGGCCCACTCCTCCATACAGACCTCCAGATCCTTCAGGTTTCGGGGCTGTCGCTGGGCAATACGGACTTTCAGCTCCCTCCAAAGATTTTCTATTGGGTTCAGGTCTGGAGACTGGCTAGGCCACTCCAGGACCTTGAGATGCTTCTTACGGAGCCACTTCTTAGTTGCCCTGGCTGTGTGTTTTGGGTCGTTGTCATGCTGGAAGACCCAGCCACGACCCATCTTCAATGCTCTTACTGAGGGAAGGAGGTTGTTGGCCAAGATCTCGCGATACATGGCCCCATCCATCCTCCCCTCAATATGGTGCAGTCGTCCTGTCCCCTTTGCAGAAAAGCATCCCCATAGAATGATGTTTCCACCTCCATGCTTCACGGTTGGGATGGTGTTCTTGGGGTTGTAGTCATCCTTCTTCTTCCTCCAAACACGGCGAGTGGAGTTTAGACCAAAAAGCTCTATTTTTGTCTCATCAGACCACATGACCTTCTCCCATTCCTCCTCTGGATCATCCAGATGGTCATTGGCAAACTTCAGACGGGCCTGGACATGCGCTGGCTTGAACAGGTGGACCTTGCGTGCGCTGCAGGATTTTAATCCATGACGGCGTAGTGTGTTACTAATGGTTTTCTTTGAGACTGTGGTCCCAGCTCTCTTCAGGTCATTGACCAGGTCCTGCCGTGTAGTTCTGGGCTGATCCCTCACCTTCCTCATGATCATTGATGCCCCACGAGGTGAGATCTTGCATGGAGCCCCAGACCGAGGGTGATTTACCGTCATCTTGAACTTCTTCCATTTTCTAATAATTACGCCAACAGTTGCCTTCTCACCAAGCTGCTTGCCTATTGTCCTGTAGCCCATCCCAGCCTTGTGCAGGTCTACAATTTTATCCCTGATGTCCTTACACAGCTCTCTGGTCTTGGCCATTGTGGAGAGGTTGGAGTCTGTTTGATTGAGTGTGTGGACAGGTGTCTTTTATACAGGTAACGAGTTCAAACAGGTGCAGTTAATACAGGTAATGAGTGGAGAACAGGAGGGCTTCTTAAAGAAAAACTAACAGGTCTGTGAGAGCTGGAATTCTTACTGGTTGGTAGGTGATCAAATACTTATGTCATGCAATAAAATGCAAATGAATTACTTAAAACTCATACAATGTGATTTTCTGGATTTTTGTTTTAGATTCCGTCTCTCACAGTTGAAGTGTACCTACATGCTTTGTAATTAGGAAAACCTGCAACATCGGCAGTGTATCAAATACTTGTTCTCCCCACTGTACATATGAGATGAGTAATGCAAGATATGTAAACATTATTAAAGTGGCTAGTGTTCCATTTCATAAAGTGGACAGTGATTTCTAGTCTATGTCTATAGGCAGCAGCCTCTAATGTGCTAGTGTAGTAGTAATGGGCGATTCCAAAAATATTTTTGGTATCTCAGATTGTTCTGGCAATTCTCACATAGGAAATGTATTAGGAGGAAGGATGTTAAACATGCTTTCTACATTTGTATCACAAACAATTTTTGAGAAAATCATGATGAAATTGGCAATTTTAGGCCCTATAAGCTACATGCCTCCTGTAAGTGTCACACCCTGGCTCTGGGACTCTATATGTTGAGCCAGGGTGTGTTCATTCTATGTGGTATATTTCTATGTTGGGGGTTCTAGTTCTTCTGTTTCTTTGTTGGCCTGAGTGACTCCCAATCAGAGGCAACGAGTGTCAGCTGTGGCTGGTTGTCTCTGATTGGGAGCCATATTTAAACTGTCTGTTTTCCCTTGGTGTTTGTGGGTTTTTGTTCCAGTTGGTCATTGTTACCTAGGACGTTACGAGTCGTTTTGTATCGTGTGTGCACTTTAACTAATTCAAGTATGTTCACTCAACCCGCTGCGCCTTGGTCCTCCTCTATTAACGACGATCGTGACAGTAAGACCAGGATGTTGTCTCTATCATGTACAGTTCAAAGATCATGGAGTCTTACAGGAGGCATGTATAGGTGTAAAAAGTGCCTAAAATGGCCACTTTCATCATGATTTTCCCGAAAATGATTTATGATACAAATGTACAAAGCATTTCAAACATCCTTCCTCCCAAATAAGGTTATTTGTGAGAATTGCCAGAACAATCTGAGAAGAGAAATCTATATTATCTGCTCCCGCTGGTGTGGAATCGACCCCTAAAATGGTTTTACAGGATGTAATGTAACACAATCCCCATTAAACATATGGTTACTTGACTTATGTCAGTGTTCTCTTCAGAAACTCAATGATGTTTCATGCCTTCAGGCTTGTAAATCATACCTGACACATAGTTCAGAAATGCTCCTGATATGCACCATTTTGTCAGTGTACTTTATGCCCCTTTGTCAATTGAGTTACTCAGACTTGGAATGTGTGTGTACTCTGTTCCAATTTACAAGCGCTTCAAAGTCAGTACTGACTAAACAACCTCAGGGACACTCCCATTCACTGAAGAGGCAAACTCTTTTGTGAATGACAATGGCATCTCTTTTTTGCTCTCTCTTTCCTCCCTCTAAGCACCTTAGCCCAGCTGCAAGTCAGGTTGAGAAGTACTACAGTGGTTGGGTTACTCTCAGGGACAGGGAATTGTGTGAAGCTACAAGTTCATGTTCATGTCCAGCAGAGAGGAGAGAAGAGAGAGGGAAGAGGTTAACAAGCTTTAGATAGTTCAGAAGTGCTCCACACGCCCTCTCCCTACCTCCTTTCATTCTCTCACACACACACATATTCTCTCTCCCACACCATTGCCTGCTTAAGCTTGCCTGCAACCCAGGAACGTGCTGTCTTGAGCGAGCATCTCAGAGCTACTTCTTACGCCACTGTATCACCTATCCATCATTACACGTACCTCAGAGGGCAGAAGAGTGCATGCGAGGGAGAGAGAGATGGAAAGAGAGAGAGAGAGAGAGAGAGGGAAGAAGGGTGCATGTTCAGGGGGAGAGAATGTGCTTAAGTGTGTGTGTTCCAAAAGAAACCTCTGATAGAGATCTCCTATATTGTGTGACGCTTCATTGCTCTCAATGCAACCTGAGATAGCCTCCACATCAGGACGAAGTGGAAGTGCTCGGTGAATTCTGGAAATGAAAGGATTACAGTCACTCACATAGAAGCTTCTGACATTTCTCCAAGACCACAGCCCACTGGTTGAATCAATGTTGTTTCGACATCATTTCAACCCCAAAAAAATCAATGTGATGACATTGAATCATCGTGGAAATCTGATTTAATTAGAAAAAAATCATCAACGTAAGGGATTTCATCTTTTTTTCACCCAACTTTTCACTTAAATCCAATGACCTGGTGAATTTGACAACTCACAGTTTACAACTAAACCAAATGTAAATCAAAACTAGACGTTGAACTGAAGTCTGTGCCCATTGGGAGGCTTGTTCTTTGGTTGGTCTATTGCCATCGTTTCATAGCACCAAAAATAGTCTAACATTTGAGCATCTCTGCTTAACGAGCAGCTCTGGAGAATATACCGTATATATTTTAGAAAGGTGCTATTTATTGCCCATGCTCGCCCATTCATAATTGGCATAGTGGATGGCACCTTGATGGTTTGATTGGACCTACATTATGGCTGGTTGATTCATGGCATCTTAACAGAGTTTCTGGCTGTGTTTGCAGGTGCTTGTGAAACCCCCATTCACCTGAGTCCCAGGTGTGTGTGTGATCCACTGCACGAAGTCATGTAACCTAGCTATGTGTACTGAGAGAGGAAGACTCAGTGAAAATATTTGAGAACGTCGCAGCAGCACCCACAGGCTTTAATTACATCCTCTATTGTCTTTGTCACTGGGCCTTTTATGAGCACAGCAGGCTTGTGTTGTCACTACTACTATTACCATTCAGGGTGGAGTGGTTTAGTTTCTTCTTTATGAGTGTACTGTGTCTTCTTAGACATGGTTTCCATGTGTTTGATGCCATTCCATTCACTCCATTCCAGACATTATTATGAGCCATCCTCCCCTCAGCAGCCTCCACTGACCTCTGTCTATGTCAATCCTTATGTCAACCCCATTATGAAATAGCCAAATGCCACAGATCACAGCAACATCTTGAATCAACATTTTTCTCTGTTGCTAAACCATTAAACATCTGACAGAGCTTCAGTTTGATGAGTGTGTATTTATTGACTTTTTTTGTCAGTAGGGAAGTGAAGTTTGCAGATCAAAATGGTGAGGAAATGTCCCAATGTCCCCAGGGGGTTTAGTTATATCAAAGAGAGACTAGATGAAATGCCACCAGAGGCTGTTCTCCTGCCAACATTTCCATGATGGAAAGTAAATCAAAACGCCTTTCAACTGTCTCTAAATTATTTTTATGTGAGCTTTGCTGTCCTCCCCGGGCCCGATCCCCGCCTCACAGAGCTTTGTACCTCCGGTCTCCATGCACCTGCTGATAGACGTTACACTCCAAACACACGGAGAGGAAAACAGATTTACCAACAAGCTTCAATAGAGGACAGAAAACACACACTGTTGTTGGAGGCTCTGTTTTCCCCAGATCAAAATGGCACCTCTAGATTTTATCTGGCTTTTGTTTTCCATCACACTCACTGGTTCATGTGCTCCATTGAGTTTGACATCACAGCAGGAACTTATGTGTTAGTTTTACCCCAACAATCTGCAAGTTGTGTTTTCTTTTAATTATTAGAAACAGTAAATTACTGATGTGTATCATGTGTGTCCTGATGGCAGCATCAGCAGGCTCTGTGGTAGGAAGGCCAGAGGTTGACATGTGTTTTGACTGCCTGGGTTTATCTGCTAGCTGGGCTGCTGTGGTGTTTGAACAGGGCAACTGAATGGAGAGACACTCAAAATGCCTGCCGCTCAGCCCTCAGCCATAATTCAATTACACTGAGCTGGGCCCGGCAGCGGGGGCCAAGGAGATAATACACACATCCAGCTCCACTTAAACATTCCTGGCCTGCACGACTCATTATGACCCAGTCTGCTGGAGCCTGAACACACACAAACACACAGACGCCCGCACCCACCCACCCACCCACCCACACCCACACACACACACACACACACACACACACACACACACACACACACACACACACACACACACACACACACACACACACACACACACACACACACACACACACACACATACACACATTCACACACACACACACACACACACACACACACACACACACACACACACACACACACACACACACACGGAGAACAGGGGCAACTATGAATGGCACCAGTTGCATCATAAAGCTTATTCAGTATAAAGAGGGGCCCTGTGACGGTATGACTGCATCAAGAGCCTGGACACACCATGAACTTGGCTAACCTCATTTAGAGGCATAGATAGTGGTTCTCAGGCATGTCACCACTGCCTGTCATTCTCCTGACTGTGGCTCAGCCCAAAAATATCTTCAATTTTATGTGAACAGTGCTGGAATTGTGTGAGCTCTATTGACAGTATAGGAGAGTGGGGTAAGTTAAGCCATTTTTTACATTCAGCATCACTCTGTCAAGGGAAATATAGTATTCTTTGGCTGCTTTTACACAGGCAGGCCCTTTCTGATATTTTTTCCACTAATTGGTCTTTTGACCAATCACATTAGATCTTTTCACATCAGCTCTTTTTCAGAGCTCTTTTTCAGAGCTTATCTGATTGGTCAAAAGACCAATTAATGAAATAATATCAGAATTGGCTTGCCTGTGTAAACGCAGCCATACTAACAAAGATATCTACATATATTTCAGGATGTTGTGTATCCCTGGAAGTAATCAAAATTAATGTAAACATTACAATTTTGAAAACATAGCTTGTCCAAAAAAAGTGGTATCTTGGCACAATGCGGGACAGGGTTAGTTAAGACGCCTACACATTTCTTTACTGAATGAAATATTACCACTACCTTTTTAAAACCATGTCTATCGTTATTTCCCAAACACAATTCATCACAATCACAATCACTTTTTTGTCTTTGAATAATTTTAAGCATCTTTTAACACCTAACAAACACTTTTTACTTTTTTAAACACTTTTTACATAGGCCAGGGCCTGTTGTTACATCATATCCCAGCGATAATGCCTTGCATTACAACTGGAAAGAAAACACTTCAATTTGCTCAACTTGCCATTGGCTCAACCATTGGCTCAACTTACCCCATGACCATTGACTCAACTTACCCCAAGGCAAAGTTTTTTACTATATTTGCCCACACAGCTACAAGGATGCACTTTCATCCTAGTTTTAGGACCTCATATAGAAGCTTATATAGACCCCAACTGATGCATAGAACAATCTTAAAACGATCTACTTTGGTTTAAATACAAGCATTGTGAAACCTCTAACACAATAAATTCATTTGACTTGGTGAAAATCAGTTTTTTGGACCTAACTCGCTTACCAATATTTCCATGCGGTTTCTGCCTTCACAGACTCCATGAAATGATGTCCTCTTCCTAAATATTTGGTCAAATTCGTTTCCTAGAAACAAGGGTGAGTTGATTTACCAATTTGGCTCAACTTACCCCTCTCCCCTCTACATGTTACAACTTGTGTTTGTTATGAAAAATGTCAGGACAGTAAGGGGATACTCATCAAAGTGCTTATTTATACTCGGCTACAGTACCACTATTTAACCCATGGAAACTCTCCTCTTATTTAGCTGACACAGGAAAACACTTGACTCAGTAGACAGAGCCATTGTGTAGATGGATCATTTTAAAGCTTAGTGTGAGAACACAATCAATTTCTAAACTTGGCAAAAGCCAAAGTAGTGCATTCATGTAAAGGTCGAAGTGTAGAGGCCTAGGCTACTGCAGATCAGCAACAGCTGTGTAATATAATATGAAATGGCCAACTTGTGTGATGTTGACCATCTGTCCGTGTAGGCTACTTGTTTAATATGTCAAGGCTAATTCTTTCACTAATACTGTGGGTTTGTTTCTCACAATTAGTCATAACCTATGTATGTCTACTCCATGACAGTGTTTAGTGTTACATAACCTGGCCTTGGCTATTCATGAAAAAGCCCAATATTAATTTGTCCAAAAATATATCACAGGTAGGCCTATGCCTGTGGTTCAGAATCTAGGCCAGAGGCATATGGACCACAGCAGCATATGTTCAACATGGTGACTGCACACAGAGCAACAACAGCGCAGTGAAGGACAGCCTATTATTACCTGTCACGATCAATAGGCTGTTTGCGGGCCCATGAGAAGGTGAGAAGAAAAAATAAAATCGTAAAAATGCCGCAGCCAAAGGCCAGGTTGAGAGGTCGTAGGGAATGAAAAGATAAAGCAGTTGTCCTCACGCAAGCCAAGCAATGTCGGAACCAGAGGCAACACACTTTTCCTCAAAACTGAGATGCCCCAGACCTGTCCGGCTGGTTCCTGGTTCTTGGCTGCAAATGTGCATGCGAACAGCTTGTAAATGACAGAGGAAGCCAAGGTGTAGAGAAGAAGTGCCAGGGGCTAGGGGAGTTTACACAACGCCTTAACATTTATCCACCCTCTCAGATTTTTCTATCCAACCTAACATAACAATGGCAATAAAGCGCAACCTTCCTGTGAAAATATTCAAAGTTTCTTGGCCCCGATCCCTTTTTCACATAGCCTACACCCTTGACAGATTAGATATATTCTGTTGCTGCTATTGTGCTTTTGACAAGAGTAACTGGTATGCAGAATTAAAGATTGGATTGCAAATGCATCATTTAGCTTACATTGTATATAATGCTTATAAGCCTACAATCATGTTTTTTGTCAACCTATAATAATTATTTCTGATGAATTCTGTCAATTTGTAAGGCCTGCTGCATGTGTATAGACATAGGCCCACAATGTCCTCCGTTTGGGGTCATACAGCAGTTTATTTAATGAAGTAATAAGTAGCCTACTGTGTTATAAAAAGACAGACATATAGGCAGACAAGGCCGATTCATTAACCAACTTCAACATCTGTCTCCATCCAACACAACCTAATTATCATGAAACATTGTTCTTATTCAAACTTTAAATTGTACTTCCTGGGTCACTGTCAAGTTAACAGTCTTGTAGCCATTCACAGACACCTAATGATGACAGATGATCGAGGTGACATAGACCTACATGTAGTGTGTACCAGTATAACAGACCCTTGACTCATTCACTAAACCTGTACAGGTAGGTCTCAGGCTTACAGTCCATTCAATAGAGTGACAGTATTACTATTGGAAGGGGTGTGGCAAGAGGAGGAGGGATTGAGCTTCAGAGAGCAAGCTGTGCTGTTTTCAGCCGGAGGCATGTATCTCAGATTTAAGAATGAGTTAGCGTGTCAAGATAGCGTGTCTCGCTACAGACCACGCCTGCACCTGTCAGGTGTTCAGTGGCATGCCTATGTTTCGTGCGGGAAATCTTGTGTGTGTGTGTACTGTGTGTGCGTGAGAGAGAGCATGTCTGTCTGTGTGTGTGTGTGCTTGTGTGTACTCTCTCTCTCATTTGCTGCACGCAGCTGCATACCCCAGCGGTGATGGACACCTGTGATTTACCCATAGATGTAGGATCTTAATTTGATCACCTTGTTGCAGGAGAACTTTCCTGCAATGCAGGAAATATAAAACTTGTAGTGAATTTGAGGTTTAAAAAGGCTTCTGAAGTTTGTAATATCTACTTTTTACAAAAAATGGATCAACCCCTACAAAAATGTCCATTAATTATAATCCACATAATAATTCAAATGTCCTGTTGCTGCAGGATTATTTTCCAGCTGTAGCAAACTGGCTCAAATGAAGATCCAACATCTGTAATGCCTCCAATGGCTGAGCAGCCCTGGAAACACCTAAATATTGACAGAGAAATGCAGCACCTCAGTGGCTGAGCCGCGCTGAGGAGCTCTCTTCTTCCTCTATACCTCTACACACAGGTTGGGGCTGGTTATGTAAACAACACATAGAGGAAGAGCAGGTTTAGTGTTTAGTGTCACCTCAGAGCATCTCTCTCCCCTACCTGGCTGAGAGACACAGGGGTAAGTTTTGATACATAGGGGAGACAGACCAAGACTAAGGTCATTATAACAGACTTTGAATTTGGACATTTCTCTTCCTCATCTCTAGTCATTCATTACCAGGGGGAAGATCTGTCGACAGATGAAAGATGGCCGATGGTTATATTTGCTCTATGCCGCTACGGCTTTCATTCACATTGGCAACAACACAATACTCAGGGCCAGGGTTTTGTACTGACCACATGAACCAAACTGGTCTTGGAGGATTTCATATTATTCTGTACGTAAATCTGAGCCACTCCATTTCGTATGAGATGTACATTTCGCATGGTGTGCATTAATTTGTGTGTATCCATCATCCATTTGTAAGATATGTTATGAATTACGTTGTTGTGGCTAATGTTAGCTAGGTGGCTAGTTGTCTAACGCTAACGTTAGCTAGCTGGCTAACCTTAGCTAGGCTAGGGGTTAAGGTTTAGGGTTAAGGTTAGGGTAGGGGAAGGGGAAGCTAAAATGGTTAAGGTTAGGGTCAGGGGAAGGGTTAGCTAACATGCTAAGTAGTTGCAACGTAGCTAAAAAGTAGTAAGTAGTTGAAAAGTTGCTAAAATGCTAAGGTTGTCGGTGATGAGATTCGAACATGCAACCTTTGGCTTGCTAAAGTTGTCGGTGATGAGATTCGAACATGCAACCTTTGGGTTGCTAGATGTTCGTGTTGCAAAGTAGCTAAAAAGTAGTAAGTAGTTGAAAAGTTGCTATAATGCTAAAGTTGTCGGTGATGAGATTTGAACATGGAACCTTTGGGTTGCTAGATGTTCGCGTTATAGTAGGGTTGCTAGATGTTCACGTTATAAGCCTACCCATCCACCCCGACCAACCACCCTCCTTTTGTTTTTACCTCCTTTCGTTTTTACCTTAAGTAACCTTCTGTCTTATGTAACCATACCAAATGTAACTTATCATACTAATTTGAGTGTTCCGGATTTGTTTACTATGGCGGCAGGAACTGAACAGGGAAACTCTGGACTGAGTTGAGTTGAACTGGGCTGCTTAGTGTTATGACCACTGACATAACTTGTTGACATAAAAGCCGCTGGAATGCATTCAGTTAGCCCTTCTCCCTGGCTGAATACAGTTACTTTACCCGTGGAGCACATCAAACAATGTCGAAATCCAGACCTTTCAGGTAGCCAGCCCCACCTGCCAAGATAAAAAAAAGTCCCTTGGATTATGTCAACGCAGAAATGACAGATGACAACAAGATAACCAGCATATTTGAGTTTCTCTATTGAGGAATGAACAGAGAGGATGTTAGTTATGCTGTTGGAATGCAGGTGCCGTGTCTATTCCTGACTAAAAGGCCGCTGTGGGCACATAATTAAATATAACACTTTTATAGATCTCTATCTATCTGGGTATATCCAAGCCTGCATCAGTGACCTCACTGCCTGGCCTGATGTCAAAGCCCTCTGCCTAGGCATGTGTTACGTGCCTTTGGTCACAGACACACACGCACACCCACACACACGCATGCACGCACTCACACACACACTCAGTACTGCATTTCCTCAAACACAAATAGCACAGTGACAGCCCATGGGTACTTGAACATGCACAAGATGTGTGTCTGGACGGCCATGGCGTGTCAGGGAGAGAATAACTCTCCTATCTGAGGCTACTAGGAGAGCATTTCTGGAACAGCTTTATCTGCCACATCTTGGTACTCATCTGCAGCTGCCAGTGAATAGCTGAGTTAGGGTGGCAACAACCTCACCCAGTAGTGCAACAATGGTGGAGGTGCCGCATTGAACTAAAACGTTCTTTGTTGCCTAGCGATGTCTTTACTGTGAGCCGAGGCTGCACGGCAGGGGGTGGAGCTGGTAGATGAGAGGCATGGAGGCTTGTCACGCACGCACGCTCACACACACACACACACACACCTTTCCACCATACACACACACACACACACATAGCCTTCCACCTGTGCTATCACCACCAGAGAGCTGACAAGTGTGCAACATGTCTGGATCAAAGAGACCAGAAAGGAGTCTGTGTTCTTCACCACAGAACAAACATGATGTGCAGGGGATTTTTCCAGGCTGAACAGAACATACTTTTAACTCATCCATGTGGACGCTCATCACAGGCTAAGTTAGGGAATGAGTTGAGACTGGCCGACACTGGGGGTCTGTAATTACCCATCCAGCTGTCTTTGCCAAAGCATTTGAACCCTGACCTCTGGTAATTACACCACTCATAATTACATTGAACCTCACTGTGGTTCACAGCCATCTTTACCTTCCAAGCCAGACACATCATGTGTTACGTATTATTTATAAATGATTTACTCTGTGTCGTTTAATGGTGTTAGTAACATACAGCTAGTTAGGTGATACTGAACCCCATCTGTAACTTAGCTCCCTCTGCTGGAGATAACACAGTACCTCTGGAGAGAGAATAACTGGAGAGGCAACAAGTGCTAATAGACTGACTGAAAGGCAGGAAAGCAGACAGACAAACAAATATTCTGGAGCATATAAAAAATAAAAAAAGGGAATTGTTCCCATGAGTGATTGTAACTGGCTGTAGTGCGTAGACCCTGAGGAACAGCAGCCTGCATCCTCAACTAGGGTCAAGCAGCTGGCCTTTCCCTTTTATTCATTACATTTGTTGTTGTTGCTACTTTTAATTGTCTACAGTCCACACTCTTGGTATTTGTGATTTAATGGTGCATATCATTTGTGATTAGCAGATGTTTCCAAGCCCTGCGGTTCTCTAACATCTTGACTTCATTAGGGAAAGTGCTGGTGTGTAGTATATTCATACTTACACACAAGCAGGGACACACATAATGTTTTAGAAGGTGACCTAAGGTGTAGACCAATAGCTAGCATTAAGAGAACACCTCCACACCATATATGTACCTATCTTGAGTAGGGAAGCTCAACACTAACGACAACACAAAAGAGTAAGTTTACCAACACTCATATCCAAATAACTTTCTGAAACTTTCAAATGGTTCCTTTTTTATTTACACTATATATACAAAGGTATGTGGACACCCCTTCAAATTAGTGGATTCGTCTATTTCAGCTACACCCGTTGCTGACAGGTGCAATCTCAATAGACAAACATTGGCAGTAGAATGGCCTTACTGAAGAGCTCAGTAACTTTCAACGTGGCACCGTCATAGGATGCCACCTTTCCGACAAGTCAGTTCATCAGATTTCTGCCCTGCTAGAGCTGCCCCGGTCAACTGTAAGTGCTGTTATTGTGAAGTGGAAACGTCTAGGAGCAACAACGGCTCAGCCGTGAAGTGGTAGGCCACACAAGCTCACAGAATGGGACCGCCGAGTGCTGAAGCGCCTAGCGCGTAAAAATCGCCTGTCCTCGGTTGCAACACTCACTACCGAGTTCCAAACTGCCTCTGGAAGCAACGTCATCACAATAACTGTTCGTCAGGAGCGTCATGAAATGGGTTTTCATGACCGAGCAGCCGCACACAAGCCTAAGATCACCATGCGCAATGCCAAGTGTTGGCTGGAGTGGTGTAAAGCTCGCCGCCATTGGACTCTGGAGCATTGGAAACGCGTTCTCTGGAATGATGAATCACGCTTCACCATCTGGCAGTCCGACAGACGAATCTGGGTTTGGCGGATGCCAGGAGAACGCTACCAACTGTAAAGTTTGGTGGAGGAGGAATAATGGTCTGGGGCTGTTATTCAATGGTTCGGGCTAGGCCCTTTAGTTCCAGTGAAGGGAAATCTTAACGCTACAGCATACAATGACATTCTAGATGATTCTGTGCTTCCAACTTTGTGGCAACAGTTTGGGGAAGGCCCTTTCCTATTTCAGCATGAAAATGCCTCTGTGCACAAAGCAAGGTCCATACAGAAATGGTTTGTCGAGATCGGTGTGGAAGAACTTGACTTGCCTGCACAGAGCCCTGACCTCAACCCCATTGAACACCTTTGGGATGAATTGGAACACTGACTGTGAGCCAGGCCTAATCGCCCAACATTAGTGCCCGACCTCACTAATGCTCTTGTGGATGAATGGAAGCAAGTTCCTGCAGCAATGTTCCAACATCTAGTGGAAAGCCTTTCCAGAAGAATGGAGGCTGTTATAGCAGCAAAGGGGGGACCAACTCCATATTAATGCCCATGATTTTGGAATGAGAAGTTCGACGAGGAGGTGTCCACATACTTTTGGTAATGTAGTGTATGTACTGTATCTCTAAAGATGCTTCAGATAGTCTGTAGTTTAGTGGCTGCAGTATAAAAGCTGTTGAGTTGGGTTGTTGCATAAATAGGTGCAGTTAGTCTGGGGCCTGAGTCTGATTCTGGTCCCTGCAGTGTCAGGCAGCGACCGACCGGAGTCTCCTCTCCTCGGACTGGACAGATTTGACAGGAACAGGAAGAGATGCAGACGATAAAGCCCCTGCTGTGTTTGAAGTGGTTCAGCTCAGAGCGCACAAAGACACAGTCACACAGGGCTACAACCATCACCACCCTTAGCCCCGCACGCAAAGGCATACCCCGTCTCTTCAGTCATTCCAGACCAGGCTAGGCATGAAGGAAACATCAAGGCAGCAAGGCAAAGCTTGCAGTGGTTTGGTTTGGAGGGCCAGTGGTTCCATTTTTACCATTCTCTCTCTCTCTCTCTCTCTCTCTCTCTCTCTCTCTCTCTCTCTCTCTCTCTCTCTCTCTCTGTGTGTTTGTTTATAGTCTATATCTCTGACAGGAGAGAGAGCTGATCAGAGGTCTCCTCACTTCATACAGTCCTATTTGGGTTTTAGAGACAAGGCTTCACTGGAGGAAAGGAGTCAGTTGAGTCAGTTCAATGTCTCTGCTCTACAAGAGCCAGTTGATTAGTTAGTTTCCTTTGGCTTATCGTTTTGAGTGACAGTTGCCGTGGGCAGGGCTATGGAGGTCAGGTATTGAGCATGAGCTCTCCTTGTCCGGAGCCCCACTCCCCGAACCCTGTCTCTCCGCTGGAGTGGGGCGGGTTGTCCAAGGAGAGGCCCCGCCTCTTCCCAAACACTTGCTCCTGCAGCTCGATGATGTCAATGCGAATGTCGGCCATCATGAGTAGGAGGAAGTCAAAGGAGCCGGGAGGTCCCTTGGGAAAGATACGGAGGTTTTAATATCTCTATCCACACATCAGTAAATTAGATTTCAACCTGTAAGGCATGTTACGTGCTTTTGGCTGGACTTACTGTATGCTTGGAATCTGATATTAGATAGAATAGAATGAACAAGATGACAATGATGAAAATGATGAAAATGCATTTAAAAATAGTTCAAAGCCTAGCTGGCAAATATAGTAAGTCAGAAAGCAGACTCACTGGTGGACCTCTGGTACCAGGAGTTCCTCTGTCACCCTAAAGAGAAAGAAACATCCAGAAACGTCCAGTTCCGTACTTCCAACATTCACACAGGCTTCTATAAGAGCTCACATTGGCAGCTCAGAGCTCTCAGGGTGGGGTGAAAAGTGTTGCTGTAAATGTTCCAGTTACCAGCTTTGAAAAGTTTACAGGAAAGTTTAAACACATACAGTACACACACAAGCATTTACTAAACATACACAGACACATGGATAGACTGTTATACTGACCTTCAGTCCATCTCTGCCTGGTGCGCCAGGAGGTCCCTGTTGGAAAAAGGAGCAACAGAAATATGGGTTGAAATGTTTTTAGTGGGAGCTACAGCTCCTCTCATGCAACATTTATTGTAATGATGTATCTCTGCAGCTATGGATGTGTTGAGGTCTGCCTGGACTAATAGACCCAACAGCATGTTATTGGGGGAGAAATAATATGTTTACCACAGCTCCTCTGTGACCCCTCTTGATGTGCTCCAGGTCAGGCTCGGGGCCCATAGGGCCCATGTCTCCCCGTGGCCCCTGGGGGCCGGTCAGGCCTCTCTCTCCAGGCTCTCCCTTCTCCCCCGGCAATCCTGAGTGGCCTGGGATCCAAGAATAAAGGGATGTAAGAGGAACCATGGAGTATCAGCCTGCTGAATATCAGCCAACAAACGGCTGACATAGGCAGTAAACAGAGAGATAGTTGAGAGAGAAAGACTGAGTTAGAAAGATTCAGAGAAAGAGAAGACAACTCTTACCTGGGACCCCAGGGGATCCTGGAGAGCCAGGAGGACCAGGGAGGGCGGGGATGTCAGTACCTTTCCCCACCCTCCCAGCAGACGGCTTATTACTGTTGTTAGCCAGGCCAGGAGACAACACCTACAGACAGGTACACACACAGGTTGTAGTACAACAACCTGTCTCAATTTGGCCAGACTTCCATTGTGAGACATCAAGTCTGGCGAGGCTAGTTTACAGTTAGTGTATCTCTGGTTAGTGTATCTCTGTGTTTGTATGGAACAACAGTGTAAGTAAGATGTGCAGTAGTTAGTGTTGTGATGTAGATGTACCTGGTTAGGTGACTGAGTGCTGCCCAGCCTCAGTTTGAGCTGCAGCAGGCTGTTCCTCATGTTGACAAAGTCCTGACAGGTGAGGGAGCAGGAGCCAGCACTCATCAGGGTGTCAGACTTCCCTGACGAGCTCACTGACAGAAAGACACAGAGACAAAGAGACTCTCAGAGACACAGGCTTGTTACAGAGTAAGTAACACTACAGAATAAGTAACACAAACAGAAAGTCTAGTAGTCTATGTTTACCGTCTCAAACACATATACTGTACCCTCAGGCTGAAGACACACAGGAAGGTACTGGAGAGCTAAACCCAGAGGTAGTGTAGCTGTAGTAGCCAGGCTCATGTAGACAGTAGGAGTAAAATATAGTAGTATACTGAACACCCACGGTTGTGACTGGGTATACAGGAGTCCTTGTCTGGTGCCAGGATGTAACCACTGCGACAGCGACACAGGAAGCTGCCCACGGTGTTCTCACAGTCGTGATCACAGACACTGCCGTCGGACTCCACACACTCATCTATGTCTGTGGGTGGTGTGGAAGACACAACACCAGCTGTGACTTTACACCCTCTGATTAAGGCTGCATTTAGGCTGCTCTAATCAGAGGGAGGGAGAGAGAGCGGTTGCTCTGATGCAGGATGTTAAATAGAGATTTATACAAAAGAAGACAATGCTGATTGGCTGATAAACAGGCTGATAAACAGCTGATTGGCAGATAAACAGGTAGTGGACTTACCTAAACAGTAGGTCTGGTGGTTGCGATGCCTCTCTCGATCAAAGCGGTATCCGGGGTAACAGGTGCAGACAACCCGTCCAAAGTTGTCGGTGCACTGCTGTTCACATGGGGAGCCAGAACACACATCCACATCTGGAGCAGATAAAGGGGAGGGATTGGTTCATCAATAGGGACATGCACAGATAGGATCGTACATGCAAAGCTAACAGCTCAATAATAACCTTGGATGGCCAATAATATTCCTCAAGGGTATTCCTTTGTAATGTTGCCATCTAGTGGTCATGGTGTGTCATTGTACAGTATTGACAATTTATGGAATTACATCTATTTTACTCTTCGATACAATTTGCAGTTCAGTAATGGGTTAATTTGGCATAAGTAATTTGCATTCTGTCTGTGTACAGGTGCCCAGGTGTAATTACAGGCACTGAGTATAGAATCTGACTTGGGGTGAGTAGAACTGGTGTATTTGTTTAACCTACTTTCAGGTATGCACTGGCCCATCACAAACCTGAAGCCCTCACAGCATTTCCTCCTGTGGATAAACACACAGACAGACAGTAGCATGAGCCAATAATTCATATCCCAGCTGCTGTATCCTTCCCTTCACATACTGAATGGATCTACACAGCCACTAAATGTGAAACACCAGAAATACTGTATATAATGACAAGATGCTCATGTCTCCGCCCTAACAATGGGAGTCGTTGTCCCAAAGGAGGGAAGGCAGGTGGTCTGCTTATCTCTCTGCTTATCAGTTTCCTAATCGTGGACAGATTTTGACAGGAGTAAACGCTCTCGCTTCGCCTCTTCCTCTCTGGTAACACCCAGCCTGTCAATTGTCTTTAGGACCAAAGATCCTCATTAGCACCAGATCCCTCACCTCCCTCCCCACTTCCCAACAGCACTAGCCTAGATGGTCAAGAGACAGCTGAACAAAGAGCATCATCCTCACACACAGCAAACCAAAACACCACATGTTACAGGCATTAGGGATGGAACTGCGGAATAGGAAACGATGGAAAGGGATATTGGAACACTCATAGAATCACAGAACCAAAATAACACAGATCATAGACGAGGAGGGGGGTGGAGGTTATGGGGGGAAACACACAACTCCTGCCCCGAAAACTGCACGCTCTTGATGGAGGGAATTTAGCATGGTACCTCACTCAAGGTTCCCTGAAGATAACAACTTGCTTTTATTCTTCTCCAACCTCTATGCAACATAACCCTAAATCACTCCTCTAAGACCCTCCCCCACTCCCTCTTCTGAATGATAAATAACCTACAAAACTATGGGCCTGGCCAGGGCCTAATTAAAGCCACATGACGGACTGGCGCTTTAATCTGTGGCTCATAGCTTTGTTGTGTTGTGATGGAGAGAGCTGGGGATGGGATGGGACAGTACTGGGGGGCTGCTAGGGGCTCTGGCCAGGGGCCTGAAGGACATCTCTCTCCAGGCCTGCCACCTCATGTCCCTCCAGTCAGTGTGCCCAGAGAGGAGAGGGCCAGGTTGGGCTAATGGACAGCAGATGTGGGGTCGGTCGGTCTGTCTGTCTGTCTGTCTGTCTGTCTGTCTGTCTGTCTGTCTGTCTGTCTGTCTGTCTGTCTGTCTGTCTGTCTGTCTGTCTGTCTGTCTGTCTGTCTGTCTGTCTGTCTGTCTGTCTGTCTGTCTGCCTGCCTGTCTGCCTGCCTGCCTGCCTGCCTGCCTGCCTGCCTGCCTGCCTGCCTGCCTGCCTGCCTGCCTGTCTGTCTGTCTGTCTGTCTGTCTGTCTGTCTGTCTGTCTGTCTGTGCTGGAGATGTACAGCCAGCAAGGGGAGGTTTAAGCTGTTTATTCAGACAGACAGACAGACAGACAGACAGACAAAATGTCTGTCTGTCTGTCTGTCTGTCTGTCTGTCTGTCTGTCTGTCTGTCTGTCTGTCTGTCTGTCTGTCTGTCTGTCTGGGCTGGAGATGTACAGCCAGCAAGGGGAGGCTATGGCTGGCAGCCTCTGGTCTCTCTGAGTGTCCACTCATAACATCAACACACAACCTCTGCTCTGTGTCCACTGCTCCACTGAAAACATCAACAGACAGCCTGTCACTCACACAGAGACCTGACCCCACACTGCCCCTGATCTGGGACCTGAAAAAAAGAGAAAGAAACTCTTTCATGAGCTAACTTGACTTTTTCGCCCCTTACTAGCTCTGACTTTGCTGATAGCTACTTTATTGAGGAAAAATGTACTTACTATGACTGAGATCTGTGGTTGTCCCACCTAGCCATCTTAAGATGAATGCACTAACTAAGTCACTCTGGATAAGAGCGTCTACTAAATGACTAAAATTTCAAAGTAAATGCTAGAGGTGTCTCTGATTGATGATAACGGCTCTTCGGTGGTCTGTATAAACTGCTCAGGTTATTAGTTACACAGTGTGATGACCTGTCTGTTGATGTTTGGGAATGTAGGGGTTGGTCTCTGTTGATGAACACTGCCAAACCACTAAAGCTACATCACTGTCCTCCACAGTGAGATAACCGCTTCTCATGCTCCCCGCGTGTGTGTGTGTGTGTGTGTGTGTGTGTGTGCGTGTGTGTGCGTGTGTGTGCCTGGGGCCCAGAGCAGTCAGTAATTGGGTGCATCTTGTTAATGTCAAGAAACAGGGCAGGGGTTATTAGTGAGAGTGATGTGTGACACTGACAGGACTGTTAAGCACAGCCTTAAGGAGGAGAGCTACCAGACCAGGCTCTTCCTTCACTTCTCTGCTCTGCTCTCTTCACAATACAGACAAACATCAAGGTTAGGTGACTAACAAGGTTAGGAGAGTACACTCTTAGAAAAAAAAGGTGCTATCTAGAACCTTAAAGAGTTTTTCGGCTGTCCCCATACAGTGAGGGAAAAAAGTATTTCATCCCCTGCTGATTTTATACGTTTGCCCACTGACAAAGAAATGATCAGTCTATAATTTTAATGGTAGGTTTATTTGAACAGTGAGAGACAGAATAACAAAAAAGAAATCCAGAAAAACGCATGTCAAAAATGTTATAAATTGATTTGCATTTTAATGAGGGAAATAAGTATTCTGCAAAACATGACTTAGTACTTGGTGGCAAAACCCTTGTTGGCAATCACAGAGGTCAGACGTTTCTTGTAGTTGGCCACCAGGTTTGCACACATCTCAAGAAGGATTTTGTCCCACTCCTCTTTGCAGATCTTCCCCAAGTCATTAAGGTTTTGAGGCTAACATTTGGCAACTCGAACCTTCAGCTCCCTCCACAGATTTTCTATGGGATTAAGGTCTGGAGACTGGCTAGGCAACTCCAGGACCTTAATGTGCTTCTTCTTGAGCCACTCCTTTGTTGCCTTGGCCGTGTGATTTGGGTCATTGTCATGCTGGAATACCCATCCACGACCCATTTTCAATGCCCTGGCTGAGGGAAGGAGGTTCTCTCCCAAGATTTGACGGTACATGGCCCCGTCCATCGTCCCTTTGATGCGGTGAAGTTGTCCTGTCCCCTTAGCAGAAAAACACCCCCAAAGCATAATGTTTCCACCTCCATGTTTGACGGTGGGGATGGTGTTCTTGAGGTCATAGGCAGCATTCCTCCTCCTCCAAACACGGCGAGTTGAGTTGATGCCAAAGAGCTCCATTTTGGTCTCATCTGACCACAACACTTTCACCCAGTTCTCCTCTGAATCATTCAGATGTTCATTGGCAAACTTCAGACGGGCATGTATATGTGCTTTCTTGAGCAGGGCGACTTTGCGGGCGCTGCAGGATTTCTTCATGGTGTAATGTGTTACCAATTATTTTCTTGGTAACTATGGTCCCAGCTGCCTTGAGATCATTGACAAGATCCTCCCTTGTAGTTCTGGGCTAATTCCTCACCGTTCTCATGATCATTGCAACTCCACGAGGTGAGATCTTGCATGGAGCCCCAGGCTAAGGAAGATTGACAGTTATTTTGTGTTTCTTTCATTTGCGAATAATCACACCAACTGTTGTCACCTTCTCACCAAGCTGCTTGGCGATGGTCTTGTAGCCCATTCCAGCCTTGTGTAGGTCTACAATCTTGTCCCTGACATCCTTGGAGAGCTCTTTGGTCTTGGCCATGGTAGAGAGTTTGGAATCTGATTGATTGATTGCTTCTGTGGACAGGTGTCTTTTATACAGGTAACAAGCTGAGATTAGGAGCACTCCCTTTAAGAGTGTGCTCCTAATCTCAGCTCGTTACCTGTATAAAAGACACCTGGGAGCCAGAAATCTTTCTGATTGAGAGGGGGTCAAATACTTATTTCCCTCATTAAAATGCAAATCAATTTATAACATTTTTGACATGCGTTTTTCTGGATTTTGTTGTTGTTATTCTGTCTCTCACTGTTCAAATAAACCTACCATTAAAATTATAGACTGATCATTTCTTTGTCAGTGGGCAAACGTACTAAATCAGCAGGGGATCAAATACTTTTTTCCCTCACTGTAGGAGAACCCTTTGAAGAACCCTTTTGGTTGCAGGTAGAACCCTTTAGGGTTCCATGTAGAACCCTTTCTACAGAGGGTTCAACCTGGAACCAAAAAGTGCTCTACCTGGAACCAAAAAGGGTTATCCTATCGGGACTGCCGAAGAACACTTTTGGAACCCTTTTTTCTAAGAGAGTATCTTTCTCTACTCCCAGATTTTCAATACTGATGGTCGGATTCTATGGTATTTTCCTGCCCATTCGATTCTTCTGTGTTTCTACATTCTGCATCAACATGTCCTTCACAAGCATATTGTCTGATTAAGTTCCTTCAGAAGATGAGTAGAGTCCCTGTGTCACCCTGAGGGTATTCCTGCTGTTAGACACTGCTTCTCTTAATGCTCCACACTCTAACATAGTGCCTACAGACCCACCAGGTCTGTCTGACCATGCAAGTCACCCAGCTATGAGTCCGTTTTAGGAGCACCATGCCTGGGCATCCCTGTCCCTGTGCTCCACCTGGTCCTCCTTGGTGCTGGTGGTGACCCAGTGACTACCTGCAGAGAGAGGGACGTACCGAGGGCCCACACAGGCTCTACACTACACTGCTGCTGCCAAAAACAGCACAGAGACGCTGGAGGAATAGCAAGACAGGATCCAGAGTACAGGCCAGAGCAGGATCACTTTACACGCCAGATTATGTACTTTAGCAAGGGTCTCCCTCCAGGGAAGAGAGATCAATGTTATTGTTTTCCATCCAGGCTGGCGTGATTTATTTGTGCTTTCGTGGCAGGAATGCACTACAAAGACTGGATATTCATTATAGACCCACCCAGGAATGCACTACAAAGACTGGATATTCATTATAGACCCCCGCCCCCCAACCGTCTACAACCTGGACAGACAGCACTGAGGTTACACAGAGAGAGCAGAGCAGAGACCAATCTAGAATGATGGTTTCCATAAACCAGACTGAAGTCACTATGTATTAACAGTTCCACTCACTCAGTACAGGATTGCTCCCTGGACCTCAGATAGTGTTTCTGTATCTAGATATGGGGGAGATAGCGAAGAGGGACAACAGTATCATTAGATGTCCTGTGCCACTTTAGTGAGGCAACGTTATGTATCATATTTACTCGGTCAACTCCCAGACTCCTCAGAGAGACAGCGGAGATGACTTAAGGGGGTTGTTGTGGCGATGGAAACGCAGCGAGGAGGAAATGAGACAGGGAGATGTTGACACGTCGAGGAGAGGAGGAGGATGGAGGGAGAGAGAAGGAGTGAAAGAAAGAGAGATGTAGCTTTTGTGTCAGTTGTGCTTGATGGTCCTTCATGTGGTGCTCTGTGAGTCAGAAACACAGGAAGTGGACCTCGGTGGAGGTCACTGACCCCTCGACACTTCAGGACAGGAGAGGCAGTGTGTGTGTGTTTGTGTGTTTCTGCTCTTACATATCTGTCATGTTGATGTCTTTATGTGGGTGTGGGTGTGCTGTGTGCTTTGCAGTTTTTGAATGAATGTTATCCTGTTTATAAGTCTAAGTGCCTCTCTGTGTGAGGATGATAGTCTGTCTCCCGTCTTTGTGTTTAAGTAAAAGCATCAGTCCTGTGTGTATAATTGATTAGGGTGTTATTTTTAAGAGGGTCTGTTTTCTTTGTGTTTCCTCATACAGCAGGGTGTGAGGCTGTTATATAAAGGTGTTTGTGGGTAGGTAAGGGTGTTAGTGTATAAGCATATTGTTCTTGGACAGTGTGAGTATATGTGAAGGTGTGCTGAGACGTGAGCGTGTCCTCTCTCTGTTTATTTATTCTGTCAGCACACTTCCAGCCTGCGGTCTCTCTTAGGGACACATCAGAGTGGGGAGGCTGTTAGTCAGACAGAGGATGCTTTCACTGAGAGCACAGGAGGTCTGCACCACTTCCACAAGCACAGCCACGCTACAGTTCCCAAAAAGCACCAACACTCCTTCGCCACCTCTAACCCACCTCCTACCGCTTCTGTCTTCACAGCTCCTCACTCCATCACCAATGCCTGTTCTAAAATTCTAACAGCCTATCCCTATTCCCACAGCTGACCTGGTGACACATCAACCATAATTGTTGGAACCGTGCTAGGAAGGACAATGTGAAAATAATATATCAGAGCCAGCATAGCACAGAATGGTTTGGGTCTGCACGGTAGTGTGAAAAGGGTATACCACCACTCATAAAGCCAGTTAATGTTGGGCCAAAGAGTGACAAAGAGCCCCCTATCCCTCTCTGTCACTCTCCCTCTCTTTTATGACCCTTCTCATTACAGGCCCTAAAGCTCCCAGGTCTATTCCCAGTGCCAGCGCCCACCCTCAGTTCCCCCCAGGCAATATGAAGGGCCGCTGGCTACTGTGACCCTGGGGTCAACCCAGGGCCGGGTGTCACCCCAGGAATGTGCCATCTCTGACCCTTCTGAGCCGCTCACAACCTCTCAACAACAGACAGACAGACATGTGACCTGGCCTGGAGCCTTACCTGACGACAGAGAGAGAGAGAGAGAGAGAGAGAGAGAGAGAGAGAGAGAGAGAGAGAGAGAGAGAGAGAGAGAGAGAGAGAGAGAGAGAGAGAGAGAGAGAGAGAGAGAGAATATGGACCCTACGAGGACAATAAAGGGCCTAAGAGAGAGATAAGGTCCAGATTATAGGTCATGTAGTGAGAGCAGCCAGTAACTGAGAAGGGAGTCTAAAGCCAAACTAATGATGGATCTGTCTTAATGACGTGTCTGTGAGTGCTCTATTGCCAGGGCAGGAAACCAGGCTACAGTCTGGTGTTTTTTAAGGATTTTACGCTGAGATCACAACAAAGTCCTTAACCAGGGCTCAAGGTAATGGACTGATAAGACTTGGCCTTCCAGAACCTTCCAGGACTCAGAGGGAGACGGCCTGGAGGTGGGAGGGTTGAAATTGCCCCACTGCTTGGAGAGATTTATGTTTGTTGTGTCCGACCGTGACTCCTCATCTTTACCACTTCAAACTTCCTTTATTTCATCCCCCCCTTTTCATTCCTTCATTCCCCCCCTTTTTCCAATTCTGTGATATAAAAACATTTACTGTCTATACAGCACACGGCTGCTTCTCTGTGCTGTACTTCAAACAACATGCTGACGGTGCCATTACAGGCCTTAATCAATTGGTGGGTGATTTGTATTGCTGAGATATTAGTGTTACATCATACCCATACAAGGGCAGAAATGTGCTTACCCCTGCTCTGTGGAACTGTAATGAATAACAGGCGTTGTGTTTGTACAGAGCGCTGTTCAGGTGAATGTTAATTAGAAAAATATGTAAAATGATTACTGGATATTTACTGGGGTCCAACAATAATACCGATCTACGCAAATGATTAGACTTATTAGACTTCACCATTAAAGACAGGAAGTGAACCTCAGGCCTTGTAAAAAAGTGTTTTGTGAGAAACAGAGAAATTGATAATATTTCCCCTGTAATGAAACAGTATTACGGCAGTACTCAGAACAGTATTGTGTGAGACAAATTAAACAGTTTCATTTTCCCACAGCTTGATCGCCATTCAAAACACACCGAGGAAGAAATGGCAAAGATTAAAAAAAAGTGTACTAGTTAGAATAGGACACCCCCGGAACTCCTAGATGCAACGTAAACAATGTGTGATGAAAGGCAGTTTCACTATGTGTTTAGGGTGAATGAGCTGTCCTGATGTACTCTTGGCAAGAGAAGACATGTCTCTCTGAACCTTTTATCACCTAAGCTTGTACAATTGGGTGGAAGTGGTGAGATATTTCTCTCCTCATTTCGTGGCTAACGTGCTGGTTGCTGTAGTGTGGTGAGTCTGATGAGGACTTGGCTGAAGATAGTAACCCTGTCAGAGCCTTAGTGGAGCACAGTGTGGGGTTCAGACCTGACTGGATACACACACAAACACACACACACGCAGGCATCTGGTCCTCGTTACTGCTTCGGAGCCTGTTGCTCCGGACCTAAATCACATCGCCTCTGCCCATTCTTCACTATGTTTTTCCTGACTCTGACATGACTCGTTTTAGCACCTAATTTCTCTGTTTATTGTTAATCAATTTAGTGCCAGTGATTGACTGACAGACAGGGCTTACCAGGGTAGGTATGATGTATGTGTTATATAGTCGCTTGTTTTATGGCTTGTAGGGGGGAGACCTCTCAGAGCCCTGGACAGTGAAACAGGCTTAGTAGAGTTCAGCTATGTGTCCCAGACACACACAAACACGATTTGAGGACATTGCAGGCCTGCTTCCTCTCACCTGCTTAAATGATAAAACCAGAGCACAAAAGAGAGACAGGACTGTGAGAGCTTGGCTCTCTCTCTCTCTCTCTCTCTCTCTCTCTCTCTCTCTCTCTCTCTCTCTCTCTCTCTCTCTCTCTCTCTCTCTCTCTCTCTCTCTCTCTCTCTCTCTCTCTCTCTCTCTCTCTCTCTCTCTCTCTCTCTCTCTCTCTCTCTCTCTCTCTCTCTCTCTCTCTCTCTCTCTCTCTCTCTCTCTCTCTCTCTCTGATAGGATGGTTTCCAGACCTTACAGCAGGCAGCCACATGTACTACAACGGTGTTGTTGCAAAGAGAGAGAATGAGAGAGGGATAGAGAGAGGAGAAGCAAGAAAGAAGGAGGAGAGAGCGGTAACAAGAAAGAGAGAGAGCGTAGTGAGGTGGTGCTGTTCTGGTGCTGAATCCTTCATTACACTTTAAAGCTTTAGCTCCAACACTACTGGCTTTGACTCCACCGGGGTTCCACCACATCAACTGGACTACCGGGCACCAATTGCAGCAGAATACAGAGGTTCATAAAAGCCAGAGCTCTGACCTATAGAGATTCCCTCCCTCCTGTGATTTCCCCTTCCTGATCCTTTTTATAGACCTTGACGTGGCTTTCCAGGCAAGCCACTGCCGAGGGGAACACACGGCATTGCCAGAATCCAGGTTTATTTAATTTGGATTTAAAAAATACCTCCATTCTTAACGTTTTCCCCTCCTTCTCCCCTCCCTTACTCTCCTCCTTCTCTTCTCCTGTTCCCCCTGCCATGCGTGTCACAGTCTTGTTTACAGCCGGCCCCACCATGGCCTGTCGACATGTAGGGGCTGTATGGGGGAGCAGAGCGGTGAGGGAGTGAGTGAGTACGGAGCCCACAGAGAGAACACTGCAGAGGTGAGAGCCAAGGCTAATAAATCCACAAGGAAACAAATAAAGAGAGAGTGATGAGAGAGAGAGCGTAACACTAAGGAGGTAGTAGCTACGTAGTACATATGCTCTGGGCCTGCATGTGCATCAGCTGTCAGAGCCTAGGACACATGCATACACGCACACTCGACTGACACACACATTATCACTCACTACGTACTCTTTAACACCAGGGAGGACACACACATTGCACTCAGAGAAAGAGGAGAGGAGAGAAGAAGAGGGGAATGCAGCCAGTGTGAATAGCCTGAGTGTTGTTCACCCTGGCCTGGAGGCCCCAGCCAGACTCTGCATCTCCCTGCTCGGTGTTATCTCAGGGTTTAATGGCTGAAACTCTACACATCCTCTACACAGCTCTCTGTGGGACAATGACCCGCGTCATCATCAGCCCCCATCGCCCCCCCATCCCTGAGGAGGGAGTCCTGTGTGAGGAGGCCTGGGCCTGGGCACGTAACTCATAACTCATACAGCGGGTCTGTCTTTCTAATGAACACAGACCACTTGAAAGCCAAGTGGTTGACACACAGGGGAAAGGGGATGCTCAGAATTGGCATTTCTGATGGAACCCGGTCACAGAGGCATATGATTGGGTGCAGAACACACCCTGTATAATGAGATAAGACAGCCGGGTTTAACTGGGATTTGCAGAGGAAATCTAGTGGTCGGGCAGGAATGAACTGAGTATTTCGTAAATCAATTCTTGTGATTTCTTTGAGAGGTTTGATGAGTGTGTGGCAGGAAGGCAGGCCCAGTGAGTGACTGAGTTCACCTCAGTTCATTTCAGAGAATCCCCACTCAGGCCCAGACATGACAAGTAAGATGGATGGGATATTTAGAAAATACTAAAATGTTCATAAGTGAGCCAAGAGAGAAATGATCATATCGTGGACCACAGTAAGGAAATTTCACTGATGCAAATGCAGCCCAAAGCCGTTTTGACTAAGACGTTAGATATGTCTGGAAGCAAACTAGAGAAAATTAACAGTAACCACCTTATCATCCACAGTTTGTATGCGAGTAAAGTCATACCGTATTTAAAAAAAATCACAACATCACGACAGCTGTGAAGGAAACAGGACATTTCGGTACAATTTTATAAATGCCGACCGTTAATTTTTTTGTGCGACATGGTGGGATCATTTTGTGTTTGTAAAATGTATTATGTGAGAAATGGCGGTGGAAACGCCTTGTGCAAATACTGATATAATAACCATCATATTGAAGTAAACTGAGTCACGCAATGATATTGTCACGCCCTGGCTCTGGGGACACTGTTATGTTGACCCAGGGTGTGTAATTCTATGTTTGTATTTCTATGTTGGCCTGAGTGACTCCCAATCAGAGGCAACGAGTGTCAGCTGGTTGTCTCTGATTGGGAGCCATATTTAACTGTCTGTCTTTCACTTTGTGTTTGTGGTTTCTTGTTCTTATTTGGTTTTGTGTTAAACCGTAGACATCACGTTATCGTCTGTTGTTTTGATCGTGTGATCAGTATAATAATAAATATGTTCACCTTCAACGCTGCGCCTTGGTCTCTCCCTGACGATCGTGACAGAAGAAACCACCAAGATGTGACCAAGCAGCGTGTCCAGGAGCCATCGCCAGGGAGATCTCTAACAGATCTCCTTCGCCTCTCGACTGGGTCAAGCCGGATGAGGAGGAGAGGGGCTTGACATTGTGGCAGAAGGGCGAACGGCTGGCGAGGGACATGGAGACCTTGGCCACGGGTAGGAGTGAAGCCCAGAAATTTTTTAGGGGGGCTAACGCCGTGGACGACGGGCCAGCAGGAGACCGCGGCAGAGCGGCCCAGCGGATTGGCAGAGGAGGCCGCCAGGTTACGGGGGCCACTGGTCGAAGAGGGGGTGGAAGATGTAGAGGCACGGCGAGAGGTACTGGCGTGTGTTGCCAGTCCGGTCCGGCCTGTTCCTGATCCCCACGTAGGGCCAGTGGTGTGTGTTCCCAGTACGGTCCGGCCTGTTCCTGCCACTCGCACCAAGTCTACGGTGCGCATCGCCAGCTCGGCCCGGCCCATTCCTGCTCCCCGCACCAAGTCAGTGGTGCGTTTGCGTCAGCCCTGTCCGGCCCGTTCCTGCTCTCCGCACCAAGTCTGTGGTGCGCGTCGCCAGCCCAGTCCGGCCCATTCCTGCTCCCCGCACCAAGTCTGTGGTGCATTTCGTCAGCCCTGTCCGGCCCGTTCCTGCTCTCCGCACCAAGTCTGTGGTGCGGCGTCGCCAGCCCAGTTCGGCCCGTTCCTGCTCTCCGCACCAAGTCTGTGGTGCGCGTCGCCAGCCCAGTCCGGCCCATTCCTGCTCCCCGCACCAAGTCTGTGGTGCGTATCGTCCAGCCCTGTCCGGCCCGCTCCTGCTCCCCACACCAAGCCAGTGGTGTGCGGCGTCAGTCCAGCACGGCCCGTGCCTGTTCCCCACACCAAGCCAGTGGTGTGCGTCGTCGGTCGGCACGGCCCGTGCCTGTTCCACTGGTGCCTGGTCGGCACCGGTCAGATGCGTTACGCCGGAGCTAGAGCAATCCGCTCCATCAGTGTGCAGTCCAGCTCCGGCCAGCGGGGCCAGACCGGACCAGGGGTACTTTGGGGGGTTGGAGAGGGAGTGGGGATCAGGCCCGGAGCCGGATCCGCCGCCAAGGCGGAGTGCCCACCCGGTCCCTCCCTGTGAGTATGAAGTTGGCGCGGTCGGAGTCCGCGCCTTTAGGGGGGTACTGTCACGCCCTGGCTCTGGGGACACTGTTATGTTGACCCAGGGTGTGTAATTCTATGTTTGTATTTCTATGTTGGCCTGAGTGACTCCCAATCAGAGGCAACGAGTGTCAGCTGGTTGTCTCTGATTGGGAGCCATATTTAACTGTCTGTCTTTCACTTTGTGTTTGTGGTTTCTTGTTCTTATTTGGTTTTGTGTTAAACCGTAGACATCACGTTATCGTCTGTTTTGATCGTGTGATCAGTATAATAATAAATATGTTCACCTTCAACGCTGCGCCTTGGTCTCTCCCTGACGATCGTGACAGATATGGTGTGTGAATAAATTATGATGAACTTCACAGGATGTTGAAAGTGCACTGTGATGAGCTTGATGCTCATTTCCAAAAAATATTGAGGGTCCTATTCTGGTGACATAATGATCTATGCTTGACTGCCGTTTGACAACAACACAAATTCTCCCTCTTATCCATAACAATCTCATTATGTAGACTAGCCTACCCAGTACCCGCACAACCTAGCCGCACTGTATCTGAGAGCTGTTGGCTAGAGTGCATTAGCCAAGACCAGAGTAGGCACATTTGCTATTTATGCAACAGTTTTTGTAACAACACTACCTGTGATGGAAACCCATTGAACTTTGGATTTTTATTCGGTATATGAAAAAGTACATTTTGCGTGCACTGTCATCACGCACTACATTTTATCCACAACAAGTCAGTTTTCTTTATGCAGATTTTAGAATATTTGCATGAAATTCTGTCGCCAATTGGATGGAAACCTAGCTAGTAAATAGCTTTTTTCTCCCTCTCTTTTTTCTCCACCTCATATGTGACTTGGGGTGGTAACAGTTTTTCACTCAGACCTGACCACACGTTCTGGCCTGTGGATGAATATGTGTGTGTGTGTGTGTTTAGGTGGAGTGGTGCTATACCACATCCCCAAATACTTGCCCTCTTCCCAGGGGGCCCAGTCTTACCACTGTATAACAACAACAGTTTGGACTAGCAGGGAAGTGAAAACAGACGTGGAAACAGACCCTTAACCTGCTATACCCGAATCCCAAATACCTCCCTTCATCCCTCAATCCATCTATCACTATTGGAGAAGTTGGTGTAGAGAGACAGATTTACAGTCTGGATCTATATAATCAGTTATTTTAGCACATCCCCTGTCAAGACTACATGATGGAATAGTGAAGCAATATAAAGGAGGACTTTTATATCACATTGACTCATAAAGTGCTAGCTCTTTATCCATGTGCCGCCCTGTCACCAGTCTCTCTGGTATAGAGACAGACTGGGAGCAGCTCTGAGGTTTCGCAATGCGCCCTAACTCAAACAGTATCAGTGTCTTCTCCTCGACCAATGAGCCATCAGCCGGGTGTTTAAAGCAGAGCAACACAGTAATCTGGGGAAGAGTGTTTATTGGTTTATCAACATCACAGAGACACAGAGCTGAGAGTGCTCCTTCCTCTCATCATCATCACAGACCTTCTCTACCCTGCCAGGAGAGACAACACAGCAGCCAACTCAGAAAGAGAGAGAGAGAGAGAGGTTTTCCTTGACTCAGGAAAGGGAGGGTGGGTAAGCTCTGACCTTTCATTCATTCAGACAGACAGACAAAGAAACTGGGTAACAACTGTGTGTGTTTGAGTTGGCATCGTCTGTACTGACCTCCGCCTGAGACAGAGATCAAAAACAATGCCAGTGGGTTGATTCTTTCTGATTCATCCTCATTGGAGTGAAAACCACAGTGGAGGGGAGGAAAAATGCATCTCATTGGCTCTTTGTTTCTAGTAGAGTGGCTGTGTGGGTTTGCTGCCCGACACCACAACAACCCAGTGTAATTGTGCTAACCCCAACCCCAGAGGTGGAGACATGGGAAAGCCTGCAGACTGCCAGGACTCACTGAGCTATATGGTTAACTCACTCTGCTTGCACGGTTAGGCAGACCAGACAGAATCATTTTCATGCATGGCCATCATCTAAATGATATTTTGCAGCCTGAGACAGGCCTTACCACGCTTCCCTGGGAGACATGGCACTAAAAACGAGAAAACTAGCTAAAACTCCACCACCACCACACACACATCTCGTCTGGAGCCAAGAATCAAATGAGACAACTTCTATTGCTGTGCTATAACCTTGACAGTACACAGATCAAATGCTCTGGACTTAAACCAGACCTGCAGGCTGGGGGTTTCTGGTGTGTGTGTGTGTGTGTGTGTGTGTGTGTGGTGTGTGTGTGTGTGTGTGTGTGTGTGTGTGTGTGTGTGTGTGTGTGTGTGTGGAGGATATTGGTAGAGTGGTGTGATTCTAAGGACATTCCGTATGGTGGATGGTTGTCAGGATGATGGGAGGGACATTTTTCGGAAGCGAACCACCCTATTTCATCCCTTCACTTTATCGGCATCGAACACGTCACCCTCCTTAGGAGAGGGGGTGACCATGACAATTTATTGTTAAAACAAGGGGCCGTCTGGATCTTTAATTTAAAGACCATCGCTCCCTTCGGTCTCAACATAGAGTTTGATCTGAAGCCATTCCTGTGATAGTGTTTTTGTTATCCATTGTAAATAATGTGTTTGGAGGTCTATATGATGTAGGCTAATTGTATCTATGATCGTATGTAATCCATTCATGCTTTTTTCTTTGTTCTATTGATATTTGTACATTTACCAATGAAATCATGCCACAGCTGGCCTTGATTACAGACTCCTGTGTGTGTCGTTTGAAACTCTATATAAACTAGTGACCCGCAGTGTTTGTCATTAAACCATGATGAAGACAGCTTGGCTGTCGAAACATTGCTATTAAATTATTGCATCTGAGCAGCGTTTCCCAAACTCGGTCCTCGGGACCCCAAGGGGTGCCCGTTTAGGTTTTTACCCTAACACTTCACAGCTGATTCAAATTATCAAAGCTTGATGATTAGTTGATTATTTGAATCAGCTGTGTAGTGCTAGGGCAAAAACCAAAACGTGCACCCAGGGGGGCCCCAAGGACCGAGTTTGGGAAACCCTGTCGTAAAGGTTGCGGCTCTTCTTTTATTTTTAAAGGATGGGACACTCTTACCTGAGACAGGTGCCATCCGTGCCCCTTGCTGTAATACAGGGGTACTCCACTGTAACTACCTTGTTCTCCGGACACTCCTCCCTTTACAAAGCCACGAGAAAGAAGACGAGAGAGATAACAGTGTAATGGTTACTGAGAGCTCCTAGCTCCAGGTAACAATGTTGTTACTATAGTAATAGGAGTGGTATTAAAGAGAGAGTCACTCAATTAAATTGGTAGTTATTTCATAGTGGAAATTCCCTTTCAAAGCAGCCAGAGTTCCCAAGCATTATGGCTACTTTAGTACATCCTGTTACAATACATCATCACAATTCTATGGCAGCAACTATTATATGTGAAGCAGCCATAATATTTCAACATGAAAGTTATAGAAAATGTATTGTGCCATGCAGTGGCCAGCGTGTGATTGCATTTTTTGTAAGAAAACGTTTGTTAAATAACTCAGCAAAGAGGTGCATTTATCACCAAGCTTTGGATGATTTGAAGCAGGTGTGTCTAAGGCAAAAACAAAAATGTGTACCCCCTCTCGGTCCCCAGGACCAGGATTAAGAAACACAATAACTCATTTGAAAATACAGAGGTCTATCACAAAGACATTTACTTGAAAAAATAAAGGAAAATAATAATATCATGAAATCGTTTACAACTGGAATGCTGAACTAAGAGGTAATAGCACGGAATTCAATTATAATTTCTGAGCAAAATTAGATGCTTCAAATTTCTTGTGGTCTATAATTTGCCCACTTAATTCAAAGGATTGTATGTAGGCTATGAACTCCCTCTCCCTGGTCCAGACCTCTCTGTGCGCACCTTAATAACCTATGTCACCTTATGGGCAGAATTTACAGATGGCATGCTACTGAGTGATCTCATTCAATATTCCCATCACATCACAACCACGTTTACTCGGGGACACACGGATCATTGGGTAGATAGGCTTAATGAGTGGAGCAACGTGGTGGTCTTTCTTTGACTGATTGTCGACGTTTTTCACAAGCAAAGTATTGTTTTTATTGTCTCTCACACATCACACAGAAATATTAAATGCAGTTACTTTTCGGTGTAAATAGCACATTCATCACCATGTCCAACCGGATAGCAAGTTACCGGACAGTTTTATTCATTTCCTACCAATCCTTCATTTGAATGTGCATGCATTTTATTAAGCTTTGATCAGGTGTCCTATATTTTATTTCATTTTCTGATAGGAAATAACAGACTGATATCTACAACGTTCCCTCAAAAATGCGCGGACTATCAACTTACCCTGAAGTGAGCACTGCAAATCTTGTTTTTATTAAAGAACTGGCACCACAATCCCAAAGAAAAACAACCCAGATGGCACCAAATGGTAAGAGTGTCGCAGCGCAAAGCTGACCCATGTCCCTGGCGAGCTCCGTGACAGCCTTGTTTATAATTTATTGATGCCTCGAGAACGAAGACGCTGAACTTCTGCAAAACAGCTATATGTTTTAATTGATCAATGTCGCACATGTACAGATTTAAATCTAACAGAAATCATAATTATACTCAGAGGTCAAACACGTGAGACCCTGCACATCAATTACTGCACTCAAAACTTCCTCCCGCGGCACTGTAGTGCGTCCGAGTCCTGTCCCAACTTTTGCGCACTGAATCAGACCCCCTCGAGCGATTCTGGACGGGTTTATAGACATGCGCAGTGATGAGCGCGATTCCAATCACTAAACCCCGGCGGAATTACGTTCCTGTTTTTAAGAAACAGACTTTGCTGAAAAGGAAACATTTAAGACACAGTAGAACATACCTCTATCGTCCTCTTGTGGAGCAAACTCTCATCCAGAATAATTTCTCTAATTCCACATGCGTTTTTCTCTCATCCACTCCTCCCTACACATTAGTGCATTCGTTTGAGTGGATTTAGAAAATACATATGTGGGGGAAGAGCAGGTCAATGTTATATGTAAAGAGCAGAACCAATTTAGAGGAAATCGTTTGATTGATTGTTTCCTATTCTCCACTAACTCTCTCTTTCATCAAGGACAAGCTGTAGCATAACACATTTGCTGATTGCTGAAATTAACTTTCCCATTTAAATTCATCCCATAAATTGTTGATTTAGGCCCACTCTTTAATCAATGTCCAGAAAATTCTTGTTTTGACTTTTTACTCATGTTCATCTGCATGTCGTATGCACTACTGACATACTGAAGGTATATGAAGACCAAAAATGTCTTAAAAACATAATATTTTAAAAATCATAATCGAGATAAATACTAGCCTGTATCTGTAAAATATTTTTGTAATTCTAAATCAAAGCTGAAATAACTAGATAATTCTTCAGTTGCTCAGTCCCTAAAGCTACCACTGTTTTCCTAATTTGATTGTATTGCTTTAAATTAAATCATCCTAAAACAGAGAAGCTGTTGTCACTGAAGGAACTTTGTAGGGGACATCTTTAATATGTTTACACAACACAAGCTACTTTATTATTTTCAGATTCGATTATTAAAAAAATTATATAATCACACATTTAAATGACTAGTAGACAAATTTGATTGCTCATTGAGTAAATCATGAACTGTTGACATTCACCTGACAAATCATTTAGGAGATGCAATGTAATATTACCATATTTATCTGCATGAGGGAAGACATTTTTTTTTGTGCTTTTAATTTTTTTGTGCTGCAGTACTAGGATTGTTCTGGAATTTGAACAGTTTTCAAGGAGAGTGACTTGCATAGTTGAGCTCTGTCTCTGAAGAGGGTAAAGGTTATGGTTACCACACTGACAGGGCAAAGCAGACCACCAGTCACCCCAGTGGTCAGCCTAAAGGGCCAGTGGTCAGTCAGTGTCAGTGGCAATGTTAGGTACAGTGGCTTGACAAACCCCACTTGGCATTTTCCCTATTTTGTTGCCTTACAACCTGGAATGACAATTTATTTTTTGGGGGTTTGTATAATTTGATTTGCACAACATGCCTGCCACTTTGAAGATACAAAATATTTTTAATTGTGAAACAAACAAGAAATAAGACAAAAAAACAGAAAACTTGAGCGTGCATAACTATTCACTCCCCCAAAGTCAATACTTTGTAGAGTCACCTGTTGCAGCAATTACAACTGCAAGTCTCTTGGGGTGTGTCTCTATAAGCTTGGCACATCTAGCCACTGGGGTTTTTGCCCATTCTTCAAGGCAAAACTGCTCCAGCTCCTTCAAGTTGGATGGGTTCCGCTGGTGTACAGCAATCTTTAAGTCATACCACAGATTCTCCATTGGATTGAGGTCTGGGCTTTGACTAGGCTATTCTAAGACATTTAAATGTTTCCCCTTAAACCACTCTAGTGTTGCTTTAGCAGTATGCTTAGGATCATTGTTCTGCTGGAGGGTGAACCTCTGTCCCAGTCTCAAATCTCTGGAAGACTGAAACAGGTTTCCCTCAAGAATTTCCCTGAATTTAGCGCCATCCATCATTCCTTTAATTCTGACCAGTTTCCCAGTCCCTGCCGATGAAAAACATGCCACTCTTCCGTAAAGCCCAGCTCTGTGGTGTGTACGGCTTAAAGTGGTCCCATGGACATATACTTTGCAGCTCCTTCAGGGTTATCTTTGGTGTTTTTGTTGCCTCTCTGATTAATGCCTTCCTTGCCTGGTCCGTGAGTTTTGGTGGGCGGCACTCTCTTGGCAGGTTTGTTGTGGTGCCATATTCTTGCCATTTTCTAATAATGGATTTAATGGTGCTCCGTAGGATGTTCAAAGTTTTGGATATTTTTTTATAACCCAACCCTGATCTGTACTTCTCCACAACTTTGTCCCTGACCTGTTTGGAGAGCTCCTTGGTCTTCATGGTGCCGCTTGCTTGGTGGTGCCCCTTGCTTAGTGGTGTTGCAGACTCTGGGGCCTTTCAGAACAGGTGTATATATACTGAGATCATGTGACAGATCATGTGACACTTAGATTGCACACAGGTGGACTTTATTTAACTAATTATGTGACTTCTGAAGGTAATTGGTTGCACCAGATCTTATTTAGGGGCTTCATAGCAAAGGGGGTGAATACATATGCACGCACCACATTTCCGTTATTTATTCTTTAGAATTTTTTGAAACAAAAAAACAAAAAAAATTCACTTCACCAATTTGGACTATTTTGTGTATGTCCATTACATGAACTCCAAATAAAAACAATTTCAATTACAGGTTGTAATGCAACAAAATAGGAAAAACGCAATGGGGGATGAATACTTTTGCAAGGGACTGTACACTCAGAAAATGAGGGTTTCAACAAGGGTTCTTCTAAGATCCTCAAAGTTCTTCGAGGAACCTTAGGGTTCTTGGCACTGAAAATTGCCCCCAAAATGTTCTTCCAAGAACCCCAGAGGAGGTGGGGTTAATCGAGGAACCTCCTTAGTTGGTTGGGGTTCTTGCAAGAACCTAACTGCCCAACTGAAACATTTGGATTTGAAAGGACAGCAGGTGCAGGCACTTAATTGAAAATTTTAAAGATCTACTCAATTTAAGGTAAGGGTTGTCCCTTATATGATCTAACTTGATATTGTTTTATGATGATACCGTCTACCTTTTCATATTTGTGCAAATCTTTCTAAAACAGAAAATGGACACAATTCAATGGATATCAATCAACAAAGAGGTAAGAATATGTAGGCTATAAGAATATGTTGAAGGCTAGCTGTATTGGGTGCAGATGACTGAACTGCTCACTTTTGTGCCTGTGTCTGCAGGTATACAGACGAGGAGGCATACAAAGATATGTCAATTGGTATTGGTATGTTATGCAGATCACATGTACCATCCTCCTCCCTTACCTCTTCAATGAAAATCCCATAGGCCTCTACATTATGGACAAGGTACAGTGGGGAAAAAAAGTATTTAGTCAGCCACCAATTGTGCAAGTTCTCCCACTTAAAAAGATGAGAGAGGGCTGTAATTTTCATCATAGGTACACGTCAACTATGACAGACAAATTGAGAAAACAAAAACCAGAAAATCACATTGTAGGATTTTTAATGAATTTATTTGCAAATTATGGTGGAAAATAAGTATTTGGTCACCTACAAACAAGCAAGATTTCTGTCTCTCACAGACCTGTAACTTTTTCTTTAAGAGGCTCCTCTGTCCTCCACTCGTTACCTGTATTAATGGCACCTGTTTGAACTTGTTATCAGTATAAAAGACACCTGTCCACAACCTCAAACAGTCACACTCCAAACTCCACTATGGCCAAGACCAAAGCGCTGTCAAAGGACACCAGAAACAAAATTGTAGACCTGCACCAGGCTGGGAAGACTGAATCTGCAATAGGTAAGCAGCTTGGTTTGAAGAAATCAACTGTGGGAGCAATTATTAGGAAATGGAAGACATACAAGACCACTGATAATCTCCCTCGATCTGGGGCTCCACGCAAGATCTCACCCCGTGGGGTCAAAATGATCACAAGAACGGTGAGCAAAAATCCCAGAACCACACGGGGGGACCTAGTGAATGACCTGCAGAGAGCTGGGACCAAAGTAACAAAGCCTACCATCAGTAACACACTACGCCGCCAGGGACTCAAAGCCTGCAGTGCCAGACGTGTCCCCCTGCTTAAGCCAGTACATGTCCAGGCCCGTCTGAAGTTTGCTAGAGTGCATTTGGATGATCCAGAAGAGGATTGGGAGAATGTCAAATGGTCAGATGAAACCAAAATAGAACTTTTTGGTAAAAACTCAACTCGTCGTGTTTGGAGGACAAAGAATGCTGAGTTGCATCCAAAGAACACCATACCTACTGTGAAGCATGGGGGTGGAAACATCATGCTTTGGGGCTGTTTTTCTGCAAAGGGACCAGGACGACTGATCCGTGTAAAGGAAAGAATGAATGGGGCCATGTATCGTGAGATTTTGAGTGAAAACCTCCTTCCATCAGCATTGAAGATGAAACGTGGCTGGGTCTTTCAGCATGACAATGATCCCAAACACACCGCCCGGGCAACGAAGGAGTGGCTTTGTAAGAAGCATTTCAAGGTCCTGGAGTGGCCTAGCCAGTCTCGGAAGGTGCCACGTCGGGTGAGGTTGTGTTTTCTCTAGCAGGAGGTAAGCTTGGCTTCTTATATGGTGTTGAGTAAAGCTTAAACCATGTATTTAGATTGTAGGTAGGTATTGTAGTTAGGTATTGTAGGTAGTTTATTTAGGTAGTTATTGTAGGTAATTATAGGTAATTATTGTAGGTAAGTATTGTATTCGAGTGAGCCCGGTGAAGCACGAGGCTAGCTAACCTAGCGGGTAGCTACTGGTAACTTTTAGCAACTGTAGTAAAGCTTAAACCATGTATTTAGATTGTAGTTAGGTATTGTAGGTAATTATTGTAGGTAAGTATTGTATTCAAGTGAGCCCGGTGAATTTTTGCTGCGTTATGAAAGGAACTAGACACGGACACGAATTATCTGTTTAGTGTGTTAACACACTATTGGTAGTTTGTTGTAACCAAGTATTGGTGCTAAACTGTGTGTTATTGGATGCTAGCATGCTAGTTAGCTATGGCGTCATAGTTAGGCATCGTGGGCTGTTGTGGGTAGTTATTGTAGGTTAGCATTGTTTGGCGGTGCCGGTGTAGCACGAAGCTAGCTAGCTAGCCGTTTTTCAAACAAAGTCAACACAGTAGCCATTGCTAGCTAGCCAACACGACCAGCTAACTGTACTGTAGTAGCTAAATACAATATACTTGTGCTAGCTAGCCAACGTTTAATTATTGCTGCGTTATGAAAGGAACTAGACACGGACACGAATTATCTGTTTAGTGTGTTAACACACTATTGGTAGTTTGTTGTAACCAAGTATTGGTGCTAAACTGTGTGTTATTGGATGCTAGCATGCTAGTTAGCTATGGTGTCATAGTTAGGCATCGTGGGCTGTTGTGGGTAGTTATTGTAGGTTAGCATTGTTTTTCGGCGGTGCCGGTGTAGCACGAAGCTAGCTAGCTAGCCGTTTTTCGAACAGAGTCAACACAGTAGCCATTGTGTGCTGTACTGTGGCAGCTAAATACAATATATTTGTGCTAGCTAGCCAACGTTTAATTATTGCTGCGTTATGAAAGGAACTAGACACGGACACGAATTATCCGTTTAGTGTGTTAACACACTATTGGTGGTTTGTTGTGACCAAGTGTTGGTGCTAAACTGTGTGTTATTGGATGCTAGCATGCTAGTTAGCTATGGTGTCATAGTTAGCTAGCTGAATAAAGTGGGTTGAGTCCATTCCTTGAAACATTGAACCGCTGTGGTTCACAACAATTCTGATTTCTAAAGGTGGAAGTTGGGAGAGTTTTTGTTCGGGTGGTTCAGTGAAACAATTATAGTTTCTGAGGTGGAAGTTTTGGTGAGGGAGGCCCTGCTCTCTCCTCTCCCAGATGTTTAGTTCATTTCATTCCGATCTCCTCTGCATTATTGTAGCCATTTGCTACAGCCTGTCAACTATGCCTCTGCCTATCCCTGTTCTCTCCTCTCTGCACAGGCTACACAAACGCCTCACACCGCGTGGCTGCTGCCTCTCTAACCTGGTGGTCCCTGCACGCACCCCACACCTGGAGTTCCAGGTCTCAGGCAGCCTCTGGAACTGCCGTTCTGCTGCCAACAAAGCTGACTTCATCCCAGCCTATGCTAACCTCCAGTCCCTCGACTTCCTGGCGCTGACGGAAACATGGATTACCACTGAAAACACTGCTACTCCTACTGCTCTCTCCTCGTCTGACCATGTGTTCTCGCATACCCCGAGAGCATCTGGTCAGAGGGGTGGTGGCACAGGAATCCTCATCTCTCCCAAGTGGACATTCTCAATTTTTCCCCTAACCCATCTGTCTATCTCCTCATTTGAATTCCATGCTGTCACAGTCACTAGCCCATTTAAGCTTAATATCCTTGTCATCTATCGCCCTCCAGGTTCCCTTGGAGAGTTCATCAATGAGCTTGACGCCTTGATAAGTTCCTTTCCTGAGGATGGCTCACCCCTCACAGTTTTGGGGGATTTCAACCTCCCTATGTCCACATTTGACTCATTTCTCTCTGCCTCCTTCTTTCCACTCCTCTCCTCTTTTGACCTCACCCTCTCACCGTCCCCCCTACTCACAAGGCAGGCAATACGCTTGACCTCATCTTTACTAGATGCTGCTCTTCTACTAATCTCACTGCAACTCCCCTCCATGTCTCCGACCACTACTTTGTTTCCTTTTCTCTCTCGCTCTCCTCCAACACTACTCACTCTGCCCCTACACAGATGGTAATGCGCCGCCGCAACCTTCGCTCTCTCTCTCCCACTACTCTCTCCTCTTCCATCCTATCATCTCTTCCCTCTGCTCAATCCTTCTCCCTCCAATCTCCTGATTCTGCCTCCTCAACCCTCCTCTCCTCCCTTTCTGCATCCTTTGACTCTCTGTGTCCCCTATCCTCCCGGCCGGCTCGGTCCTCCCCTCCAGCTCCGTGGCTTGATGACTCATTGCGAGCTCACAGAACAGAGCTCCGGGCAGCGGAGCGGAAATGGAAGAAAACTAAACTCCCTGCCGACCTGGCATCTTTTCACTCCCTCCTCTCTACATTTTCTTCATCTGTTTCTGCTGCTAAGGCCACTTTCTACCACTCTAAATTCCAAGCATCTGCCTCTAACCCTAGGAAGCTCTTTGCCACATTTTCCTCCCTGCTGAATCCCCCCTCCTCTCTCTCTGTGGATGACTTCGTCAACCACTTTGAAAAGAAGGTTGACGACATCCGATCCTCGTTTGTTAAGTCTAATGACACTGCTGGTCCTACTCACACTGCCCTACCCTATGCTTTGACTTCTTTCTCCCCTCTCTCTCCAGATAAAATCCTGCGACTTGTGACTGCAGGCCGCCCAACAACCTGCCCGCTTGACCCCATCCCCTCCTCTCTTCTCCAGACCATCTCCGGTGACCTTCTCCCCTACCTCACCTCGCTGATCAACTCATCCTTGACCGCTGGCCATGTCCCTTCCGTCTTCAAGAGAGCGAGAGTTGCACCCCTTCTCAAAAAACCAACACTCGATCCCACTGATGTCAACAACTACAGACCAGTATCCCTTCTTTCTTTTCTTTCCAAAACTATTGAGCGTGCCGTCTTTAGCCAACTCTCTTGCTATCTCTCTCAGAATGACCTTCTTGATCCAAACCAGTCAGGTTTCAGGACTGGTCATTCAACTGAGACTGCTCTTCTCTGTGTCACGGAGGCTCTCCGCACTGCTAAAGCTAACTCTCTCTCCTCTGCTCTTGTCCTTCTAGACCTGTCTGCTGCCTTTGATACTGTGAACCATCAGATCCTCCTCTCCACCCTCTCCGAGCTGGGCATCTCCGGCGCGGCTCACTCCTGGATTGCGTCCTACCTGACCGGTCGCTCCTACCAAGTGGCGTGGCGAGAAGCTGTCTCCGCACCACGTGCTCTCACCACTGGTGTCCCCCAGGGCTCAGTTCTAGGCCCTCTCCTATTCTCCCTATACACCAAGTCACTTGGCTCTGTCATATCCTCACATGGCCTCTCCTATCATTGCTACGCTGACGATACACAACTAATCTTCTCCTTTCCCCCTTCTGATAACCAGGTGGCGAATCGCATCTCTGCATGTCTGGCAGACATATCAGTATGGATGACGGATCACCACCTCAAGCTGAACCCTGGCAAGACGGAGCTGCTCTTCCTCCCGGGGAAGGACTGCCCGTTCCATGATCTCGCCATCACGGTTGACAACTCCGTTGTGTCCTCCTCCCAGAGTGCGAAGAGCCTTGGCGTGACCCTGGACAACACCCTGTCGTTCTCCGCTAACATCAAGGCGGTGACCCGATCCTGCAGGTTCATGCTCTACAACATTCGGAGAGTACGACCCTGCCTTACACAGGAAGCGGCACAGGTCCTAATCCAGGCACTTGTCATCTCCCGTCTGGATTACTGCAACTCGCTGTTGGCTGGCCTCCCTGCCTGTGCCATTAAACCCCTACAACTCATCCAGAATGCCGCAGCCCGTCTGGTGTTCAACCTTCCCAAGTTCTCTCACGTCACCCCCCTCCTCCGCACACTCCACTGGCTTCCAGTTGAAGCTCGCATCCGTTACAAGACCATGGTGCTTGCCTATGGAGCAGTGAGGGGAACGGCACCTCCGTACCTTCGGGCTCTGATCAGTCCCTACACCCAAACGAGGGCATTGCGTTCATCCACCTCTGGCCTGCTGGCTCCCCTTCCTCTGCGGAAGCATAGTTCCCGCTCAGCCCAGTCAAAACTGTTCGCTGCTCTGGCACCCCAATGGTGGAACAAGCTCCCTCACGACGCCAGGACAGCGGAGTCACTCACCACCTTCCGGAGACATTTGAAACCCCACCTCTTTAAGGAATACCTGGGATAGGATAAAGTAATCCTTCTACCCCCCCCCCCCAAAAAAAAAAAATAACAAGTGTAAAGTGGTTATCCCACTGGCTATAGGGTGATTGCACCAATTTGTAAGTCGCTCTGGATAGGAGCGTCTGCTAAATGACGTAAATGTGCCCTTGAGCAAGGCACTTAACCCTAATTGCTCCTGTAAGTCGCTCTGGATAAGAGCGTCTGCTAAATGACTAAAATGTAAAATGTAATGTAAATGTCTCCAGATCTCAACCCCATAGAAAATCTTTGGAGGGAGTTGAAAGTCCGTGTTGCCCAGCGACAGCCCCAAAACATCACTGCTCTAGATGAGATCTGCATGGAGGAATGGGCCAAAATACCAGCAACAGTGTGTGAAAACCTTGTGAAGACTTACAGAAAACGTTTGACCTGTGTCATTGCCAACAAAGGGTATATAACAAAGTATTGAGAAACTTTTGTTATTGACCAAATACTTATTTTCCACCATCATTTGCAAATAAATTCATTAAAAATCCTACAATGTGATTTTCTGGATTTTTTTTTCTCATTTTGTCTGTCATAGTTGACGTGTACCTATGATGAAAATTACAGGCCTCTCTCATCTTTTTAAGTGGGAGAACTTGCACAATTGGTGGCTGACTAAATACTTTTTCCCCCCACTGTATGTGTATGAAAAACATTATCAAAACCGTTTTTTTCATTCACATTTACCACAAAAACCAAGGTATGAATACTGTCGTGTGCATGTTTTGTTAAACATCTGTATAATTAAAAAATTTTGGATTCACAGACTTCACCCGCCCTACACCTCTGATGTATATAACAGGAAACCTGTTCGATCACCATGCACTGCAAAATCATTCTGGCTATGGATACGGAGAACATCAACACATTAACATCAACAAGCCAGAGGATATACCCATTGGACTTGGGGTTCTGCTTTGAGTTTACCTCATATTTTGATATTTTTATTCTTCTTTGCCACTAAAATCATAATAAACACTGACAACTAAAATATTGTGTTATTCTTATGTGTATTATTTTTTTATTATTTTTTTATTATAAAAAAATATATGTACTGAAATAATATCTTTTTTATTTTTTTTATTTTTTTGGGGGGGTAGATCAGCTTAATATTGCAGATAGATTGTAACTTCCATCAATGTAATTGTCTGCATCACTTCCAATCCCCCATGTTTTTTATATATATACTCCCCTTTATTACTTTTCAACCCCGCCATCCTTTCCCTACTTGGGGTAAATTAGTGAACAACAATGCTTAGGCCTCTACTTCCAACTTATACTTACTATCTACATTTTATGGACACAGTCAATTTTACAATAATTCTATTTTATTTGTTTTTGCTTCTGAACTTCTTCTACTCTCAACCTCCAATCATTTTCATGATGTCCATCCGGTTTGCTTCTATATGCCATATCTTTCTAACTGTGCTCTTTCCCTAAATCTCCCAACATACAACCTATATACTTATTATGGACACAGTATGCTTACATTATTAGTTAACTTGTTATTATTTGTTGTTATTTGTTATTAGTCCCATCCTTCAACTCCATTCAACACACTCCATTCAACACCAAAAATAAACATTTTTGCTAAAAGTATTATTATATTATTGATCGATTGACTATGACTTTTCAGATCACCCAGTAATGCTATCTGCAAGGTTAGCTCCAAGTAAATATTGCAATCCTTTAGCCATTCCTGGACCTGTGTCCAAAAACAAGCTACAAATGGACAGAACCAAAACAAATGATCTAATGATTCTGTCTCTTCACAGCAAAATCTGCAGAGCTGGGAAGATTGTATCCCCCATATAAATAACATTCTATTGGTAGCAAGAATTTTATATAATCATTTAAATTGAAAGATTCACATTTTTGAATCCGGTGTCGTTTTGCGTGTCAGTTCATAAACACTATGCCATGGGATCGGTACGTCAAAAATCTCTTCCCAACTATTTTGCAATCTATATGGGACGGCTGTCAATCCTTTGGTCCTTAAATGAAACTGATATACTTTTTTATTTATCACAGTTTTCCTTAACCAATTATGTTCTTTAATGCATGGCCAACAGACAAGTTCCTTACTTTCTCCCCCTCCCACTTTCCTCTTCCATTTTTGCGGTAAGGCTCCATATGTTTTTGTTAGCTGCATGTGCGACATAACTCCACCAGTCCTACCGATGATATCATTTACGAAGACTATACCTTTTTTAAAATTTTGTCAAAAAATAAAGGTTTTTTGTCAATTAGTATATTTGAATTGAACCACAATATTTGTTGCATTATTTGTTCTGTCGTTTCTGGAGGATTAAATTGAAATTGCAATTGTTTTAGAAATAGTGATATTTGGGAGATGATTTCCTTTTCAAATAACTGAAAATGAGTGGTTGTAATCTGAATAAAGGGAAAAAGGCCATTCTTGAACATTGGGTGAGACAATCTTACTAATTTGCTTGAGAACCAGTTCGGATTTAAGTATAACTTTTGTATGACTGAAGCTTTTAGTGATAGGTCTAATGCTTTAATATTTAATAATTTCATATTCATATTCATTATATAAATAGGCCCTTTTAATTTTGTCTGGCTTGCCGTTCCAAATAAAATGGAATATTTTTTTCTCATATAATTTAAAAAACTGTTCGCTAGGCGTAGGCAAGACCATAAGCAAATAGGTAAACTGAGATAATACTAAAGAGTTAATCAGGGTGATTTTTCCACAAATTGACAGGTATTTACCTTTCTATGGTAGCAAGATCTTATCTATTTTTGCTAACTTTCTATTAAAATTTATTGAAGTGAGATCATTTATTTCCTTTGGGATATGTATTCCGAGTATATCCACATCACCATCAGACCATTTTATTGGTAAACTACATGGTAATGTAAAAATTGATTTTTTTTTGTGATCCAATACGTAATATAGTACATTTGTCATAATTTGGTTGTAATCCAGAGATTAGAAAATGTATCTAGATCCTCTATGAGGCTGTGGAGGGATTCTAGTTGTGGATTTAAAAGAAAACATTAATCATCAGCGTACAATGACACCTTTGTTTTTAAGCCCTGGATTTCTAATCCTCTGATATTATTATTGGATCTGATTTTAATAGCTAACATCTCGATGGCCACAATAAATAGATATGCCGATAGTGGACAACCTTGTTTCACTCCTCTTGACAGGTTAAAACTTTCTGAGAAATAGCCATTATTTACTATTTTACAACTAGGGTTACTATATATGATTTTGACCCATTTTATAAGAGATTCTCCAAAATTGAAATGCTCCAGGCATTTATATATAAACCCCAGTCGTACTTTATCAAATGCCTTTTCGAAGTCTGCTATGAATAGCAGTGTAAAACCCTTTTAAATGGATCCTCAAATAACCTTTTGAAGAACCTTATGTGTATTAATAATACTAATAATAGGGGAGGGGGGTAGTTAAAAAATTAACCCCAAAAGGTTATTCAAAAGGTTATTTGAGGATCCATTTAAAAGGGTTCTTCGAAGAACTTATAAGGGTTCCCCCACATTTTCAATTTGAAGAACCCCTAAAGGATATTTTTAGAGTGTAATGCTGTGTTCAGTTGTCTTCTATCCAGCCTCTCTGTATCTTTTCCTCTAGTGGATTTGTTGGCCACCAGTCAATTGCAACAGATGGTTGTATTCACCACAAACAAATCTGTCCTTCAGTCTCCCCTCCCACTTGCCTAACGCACTGAATGAAACTGCTTCCCTAGTCTGTTTTTGTTACGTTCCCATTAGAATCAAATAAATGTATAAAATATATAATGAAGCATTATTAAAGAACCGCAGAAAAAGGCGATGGTAGAAACTGCAGTCTCTAGTTCATTATGACGACCACAGAGCCCATGCCTACTCATGTTCCCACGGAATGGAGCTCCTCTCTTGGTTTACTTTGGTTTGGGGTTTTATTTGGTGTTTGTCTATCTGCATATATTGAAACCAGTATAAATGTGTTTTTCATTGCAGGCTGGGGCCACATACACGGCAGTGTCTTTAGCTTACTGTCATATCTTCTGGGTGAAACAGTCCAATCCTGAAATGTACTGTATGCAGTAAGAGATAATACTTTGACAATATCCCAGCTAGCTGAAATAAAAGGATGGGGATACACCATGCATGTTCCAGGTCTTTCGTTTATTTGTATTGCATAAACTGGACACTGCTCTGTGTCATTTCTGTCAGACCCTCTGTTTCTTTAGTAATGGTTCTCTGACTGTTGTAAGGAATGTATGCCTTCCCTGGTCCTCTAGTCCATGGTTCCACATCAACAGAAAAAGAACACTCTGACAAACACCATCTCTGGATCAAATGGGGAAATACATTATATTATTGAGATGGACATGGAAAAAAAGTAACAGCTTTCCACAGTCACTTCAGACAGCTATTTCACTTATCTATTTGATGTATACTTATTTATGCCATTTATATACTGCTATAGCAACCGCTCCATCCAGAACTGTCATGGGATGAAATACAGCAGTTGAGATGTGTGAAGCAAGCAGGGCCTGGGCTGGAGGCTGTTTTCCCCCTTTGTCTTGTATTGGTTGCAGTAATTCATAGCAGTCTATTTGTCTATTTGTATTGTGTCAGTGTCACCTTAGAAACCCTGGAAGATAGTTTTCTCATGACTTTGATTATTTGAATCAGCTGTGTAGTGCTAGGGCAAAAAGCAAAACGTGCACCAAGGGAGGGACCCAGGACTGAGTTTGGGAAACCCTGCTTTACAGCACTGGGACAAGGCAAGGACTTGTAAAGGAACAAGGGCATCAACTCCAGTTGTTTCATCAAATTCTAACTGCAAAAACTCTGATTCCTTATCGTGTTGATTTTCTGCTTCTAATAATGTCCAGAGGGTTGATCCTGCTGCCAGTGGATCTGATTTCTTTAGTACGATTTACCGATTTACAGACTTTTCCACCCTCATCCTGCTGTTTTTTTAGCCCCATGACTCCCAGCTGTGTCTCCAGGCCTTTGCTCCTAACAGTGATTTATTGACACTTCTCCTCTGCACGTGTATGGAGTTTGATAGGGGTCCTAAGTACATTTCCATGCAGCCAAAAACCTGTTCATGTGATGAAATGCATGTTGTTCATGGCGTACTAGAAGAGGAATGACTCTAAGTCACTCTGCTGTTGGTCCCTGTTGCGGTTTTGGGTACACTGTGACCTGGATGTGGTTATTATCTTCCAGAAACGTCCATGCTATAATAAAAGAGAGAGGGTCTAATGGTTCACTTAGATTACCAACACCATACCACCCCTTTGGTACGACTGGGGCTCCACCAGCTCTCTCTCTCTGTGTGTGTATGTGTGTGTGTGTGTGTGTGTGTGTGTTTGTGTGTGTTTGTGTGTGCATGCACGTGCGTGCGCGCCATGTACCTCCATGTTCCTCTGATTTATTCGATGTTGGAGGCTTTCAACTATTGAGGAGGCTGGAGAGGACAGTTCCCCTGCTCCCACAGGTGCTCCCAGCAGCCAGCAGCCGGCCCGGAGACAGAATTGAACAGAGCCGAGCCGAGCCTCCCAGCAGGAGGTGGAAGATCTTTGACACGATTAAGACCTCATCTGGAACCCAAGCACCCTGCCTGGCCATCTGCTGGTGTGGACCATGATCGATCCTACACTCAGGCCCAGGCAGCAGGATGTAGAGAAAAACATGGGCCAGATGGGATTAGGCTTGTGAGTTGTGACAAAAATACACACACAGTAACAGACCAGAAGTGGTTAAGAGCGGGGAGTGGACTACACATCAAATGGAATGAGGTGATTAAAACAAGCCACTCAGAGAAGAGTAGGGAGACTTGAGAGGGACTGGTGCTGAACCTACAGTACAGTATTACCGTGGCCTGGCTAACTGTCTGGCCGGTTGGCTGGTTGGTGCTGAGGTCTCACTTTGTGTGTGCAGTGATCAGTGGGGTTTAATCGAGCAGAGAGGCGGCTATGTCTGGAATGCATCTTGGCACGGCTGTGACCCCCAGGGACGGACCAAGAGATTCCTGTTCTCTGCTTCTCCTCTGGTTCCTACCTCGGAGTGGGAGAGAGAGAGAGAGAGAGAGAGAGAGAGAGAGAGAGAGAGAGAGAGAGAGAGTTGGAGATGGACCAGCCACTGACTTCACACACTTACAGTAACTCGCTGGTTACTATAGAGAACGGCTGTGGAGCAATAAACCAGGAGTATGGGGATGGAGTATACTACCTCCTTATGTCCACACTAGCAAACCACTTAGAATGTATTGGCCGTTCATTCTAAGTAGTGTGGTAGTGTTGATGTGGGACACACTGCTCAAACACTGTAGATAGACAGAAAACAATAGCAAGTCATTGAAACCAGATCTCTCCCCAGAGTTTAAAGAGAGAAACGAGAGCAAACAAAAGGAAGGGAGGCAATACTGAACCCCCCTCCCTTCACTTCACACTACTTCTGGCCTATTCTAATTGATGTCCCACTGAAGAAAAGAACAGAATGGAAAAATACAGACGAATGTCCCTGGGGGAGCTGTGAATTACGTAGCTCTGAAAAGATCATGTGAACTTCTTGTCAGTTAATCAGACCTCAGTGTGATGTGCTGTACCTACCGCAGCTGAGCTGGGACTGTCACACCCTGGCTCTGGGACTCTATATGTTGAGCCAGGGTGTGTTCATTCATTGTGTTCTGTTTCTTTGTTTGGGTGTTCTAGGGTGGTCATTTCTATGTGTGACTGAGTGACTCCCAATCAGAGGCAACGAGTGTCAGCTGTGTGCTGGTTGTCTCTGATTGGGAGCCATATTTAACTGTCTGTGTTTCACTTTGTGTTTGTGGGTTTTTGTTCCTTTACGGTCATTGTTACTGTGGACTTCACGAGTCGTCTATTGTTTTGGTTTTTGTGCGTTATTAAAATAAAGTCTATCATGTTCGCTCAACACGCTGCGTATTGGTCTACTCCTTTTCAAGACGATCGTGACAGAAAAACCCACCATACAACGACCAAGCAGCGCGTCCAGGAACACACGCAGGAGGTGACTCTGGTGGATGTCCTCCTCGGTTGGGGGCAGATTACCGAGGAGGAGGCCGTCCGGTACCGGAGGGCTATGAAGGGGGAGACCCAGGCAGGAGAGGAGCAGCGGCGTCAGCAGTGCCATCGTCGGACGGACGAGAGGCACCCCCAATAATTTTTTAGGGGGGGGCACACGGCATGGGCGACTGGGCAGCAGGAGGCTGCCACAGGGCGAAATAGGAGACGAAGGGAGAAGGCCACCGGGTTTTGGGGGCCAGAAGGCAGGTTGGCGGAGCCTGGATGGAGAGCAGAGCCAACTCCTCGTACTCAGGCATGGCAGCATGAGACTGGGCAGGTTCCGCGGTATGCGGAGCTGCGCACTGTGCCACGAGTGGTCCGGCATAGTCCGGTACGTCCTGTGCGAGCACCCCGCACGTGTTGTGCGAAGGTGGGCATGCAGCCAGGACGGAGTGTGCCGGCTCAGCGCTCGGGGCCTCCAGTGCCTCTCCTCGGTCCCGGATATCCTGCGCCAGTATCACGTGCTGTTATGCCAGTACGGGTACACAGCCCTGTACGTCCTGTGCTGATGCCTCACACAGAGTGTGTGAAGGTAGGCATTCAGCCAGGACGGGTTGTGGCAGCTCTTCACTCCAGGTCTCCTATCCGTCTCCATAGCCCAGTCCGGCCTGTCACTGCTCCACGCACCAAGCCTACGGTGTGCGTCGCCAGCCCTGTCCGGCCTGTCCCTGCTCCACGCACCAAGCCTACGGTGTGCGTCGCCAGCCCTGCCCGGCCTGTTCCTGCTCCACGCACCAAACCTACGGTGTGCGTCGCCAGCCCAGCCCGGCCTGTTCCTGCTCCACGCACCAAACCTACGGTGTGCGTCGCCAGCCCAGCCCGGCCTGTTCCTGCTCCACGCACCAAACCTACGGTGTGCGTCGCCAGCCCAGCCCGGCCTGTTCCTGCTCCACGCACCAAACCTACGGTGTACGTCGCCAGCCCAGCCCGGCCTGTTCCTGCTCCACGCACCAAGCCTACAGTGTGCGTCGACAGCCCAGCCCGGCCTGTTCTTGCTCCACGCACCAAACCTACGGTGTGCGTCGCCAGCCCAGCCTGGCCTGTTCCTGCTCCACGCACCAAGCCTACGGTGTGCGTCGCCAGCCCTGCCCGGCCTGTCCCTGCTCCACGCACCAAGCCTACGGTGTGCGTCGCCAGCCCTGTCCGGCCTGTCCTGGCTCCACGCACCAAGCCTACGGTGTGCGTCGACAGCCCAGCCCGGCCTGTTCCTGCTCCACGCACCAAGCCTACGGTGTGCGTCGACAGCCCAGCCCGGCCCGTTCCTGCCACTCGCACCAAGCCAGGGGTGCGAGTCGTCAGCCTGGTTCAGCCCGTTCCTGCTACTCGCACCAAGCCCGGGGTACGAGTCGTCAGCCTGGTAAGACCGGTCAGCTGCTCCACAACGGAGCGTAAGCAATCCGCTCCGTCAATGTCCAGTCCAGATCCAGCCAGCGGGGTCAGACCGGACCAGGGGCGCTATGGGGGGTTGATTGGAGGGTGGTGGGCAAGGCCGGAGCCAGAACCGCCGCCGAGAAGGTATGCCCACCCAGCCCTCCCCTGTTTTGCTCGTATTTAGGCGCGGTCGCAGTCCGCGCCTTTAGGGGGGGGGGTACTGTCACACCCTGGCTCTGGGACTCTATATGTTGAGCCAGGGTGTGTTCATTCATTGTGTTCTGTTTCTTTGTTTGGGTGTTCTAGGGTGGTCATTTCTATGTGTGACTGAGTGACTCCCAATCAGAGGCAACGAGTGTCAGCTGTGTGCTGGTTGTCTCTGATTGGGAGCCATATTTAACTGTCTGTGTTTCACTTTGTGTTTGTGGGTTTTTGTTCCTTTACGGTCATTGTTACTGTGGACTTCACGAGTCGTCTATTGTTTTGGTTTTTGTGCGTTATTAAAATAAAGTCTATCATGTTCGCTCAACACGCTGCGTATTGGTCTACTCCTTTTCAAGACGATCGTGACAGGGACAAACATTCCCATTCCCATAGTCACAGGGGTGGTGGTGGTGGCGGAGCAGGACTTGAAGTAGTGGAACACACACTGTGACAGAGAAGGAGAGAATTAATCATGCCATTTGCATTAAAGGAAATAGTTCAACATCCTAACTCAGTTTGTAGGTGACATAGTCCCAGAGGGAATGGAAGTGTGTGTTAGTGTGTGTGTGGTGCAATTCCTCTCCCTGAGTCAGGGGCAGTTTAGTGGCAGGCCTGAAGCCAAGTCCTGCTCTGTGGCTCTTCTGGCTAATCACTCCACTTTTAATTTAATGAAGGAGAGGAGCAGGGAGCTTCCTTCTCCCCAGGACCATAGCCTAATCAGATGTATCATACAATCTCTGCCCCCCCCCCCCCTCTTGCTGCAACAGGAAGGACATATACAGACAATCATCCACTCTTGCTCTGTGATCAATGTTGACCTTCATCAAACAAGCCCTGCAGCTACCTTTCCCTTTGCGATACCAGCTCATATGTTCAGATATACCCTCTGTGCTCCTAACGTTGTTGAACCAGAGAAATCTGTGGTCAATAAAATGCATTTCTTTATGTAGCTACTAAGGGCCTGTCCCCAGTGGCCTACAGGTTATGTATTGAAGGTCTGACAGGGGTGTAGAGGCCTTGACTTAGTTATGTGCACAGTGATTTAAATTAATACCAAACAAATTGGACCGCAGGCTACAAATAAACCCTACAGTCTTTAACAGCAGATGTATTATATAGGACTAGGACGCAGTCTTAAAATGGGTGAGAAGCGGTTGTTTTCAACTGTAAATGTGCTGGTAAGCAGAAGCAGATGGTGACAGTGGGCAAAACCCCCTCAGAGAGGAGGCCTCAAATCCCTCTGTTTAAATGTTTGGTTTTACTATTTCATTCTTGTAAAATACCCATTTGGAATTTGAGAAGGTCTTGATTGTGGCAGCAGTGGTGGTGTATAAGAAGCTATATCACAATGTTGGTTGTCGTTAGTTCAAAACTATCTGGCTAATAGTCCTGCACTTTAAGCGTTATACCACGTTAGCATGGGACCAAATTACTTGGGATTCCACAATATGGTTTTCTCAATGACTGTGGGTTCTGTGTGTGTGGTTGAGTTGTAGGGGGTGCTGAAGCATTCAAGTCTCAGCAGTGAGAACTATTGATGTAGTAGGACATTACCTGAGACATGAAATGTTGTCTTTCTCCACTCCAATGTATGACTGATCACAGTCCCGCTTCGAATGATCCAGATTAAGAACAAATACACTCTGGTCTGAAATGAGATGTTTGAGAAAATCATTGAGGAAGATCAGGGAGGAGACAAACAAAGACGTCATTCACACATGTGGAGTTGGAGTTAGGAGAAAGTACTGCAGCTTGGGCTCACATAAACAACCATGCACAGTGTTTAGTTTCCCTTATGGCAGCCGGCTGTGTGGTGTTCTGCCCTCCTCCAGGCAGCTCATGTGGAAGTCTCTAGGCTGTGTGGTCTGGTCCTAGAGCAGATCCCAGACACAATGAACACCACCCTGGGTGTGGGGGAGATAGGGGACAGGGGGTTAATATGAGATGTGAGAGAGGAGGTGGTGCTCTTCTGTCCCTTAGGACACCAGAACAAGCTCTGTTGGCAGCTCCACAGCGGCAAGGCTCACAATCTCTCTTCCCCTCTCCTCCTATGATCATTGCTCTCTTCCTGTTAAACCAGCCTCTGCCGGCTGGCTGTGCATCACATTCTGGGCTGGATCGCTGCCTCCTAACGACATCACTGTCACATAATATGACTCTCATTATATGTTTACTCTCTGTGTTTGGTCTCATTTATTTATTTCGTCTGGCATGGGAACAAAGCTGTGGTGACGCACTCGGAGAGTTAAGGAGGAAGAGGCTTTTCTCGGAAGAGAGACTTTGGAGTGCATGCAAAAGGAGTCAGTGCCAGAGACACACAGAACAGAGAGTCTATAATGGTTGTTATGGGATACAGTAATTCCTGTGTGTGGTAACTATGGTCTTGGTTTAGCAAGGGCAACAGTACGCTCGGCTAACCAGCTAGCGATACTACATCTGGTACATGTGCAGGACACAGCAACATGCTGGGAGAGGAGAACCACAGAACCTGCTCTGGCTCTTATCACCCACAAGGCAGTGTGATGACACTGACAAAGAGTGATGAGAGCCAGCAGAGGCATCATGCCCATAGTGAGCCCAGGGGCACGTACCCCCTCAGATTTGTCCTGTTTAAAAAATGTTTTTTATTTGTTGTTGTTGTTTCTCTGTAATACTACTAGCCACCTAGCAATTGTATTACGTTTGCTTTAGCTAGCCCAGATAGGCTCCCAATCTACCAACCTCATAACTACAGCTACCTGTACCAAGAACCCATTTCAGGCTATCAATCAAGTTAGAGTAGCTAGCTTGTTTAATGTCTAACTATCTTAGCTGGCATGCCTGCTGGCAAGGTTGGTAGACTTTAGAAAAGCAAGCAATTACTAAATGTACTGAATAAGACTCCTTTCAATCTTTTACCCAGATTTTAGTAGCGATGCAGAGAAGCATATTTAGTTTTTTTTAAATAACCACCAGTCAGGAGGATACAAAAAGCTCAAGAGGTATGCTTAGATATGCAGAAAAATATACATATTTCTTTTACATAGAATTAAGCATAATGATTATGGCTTTTTGGGGTGCATGACGCCCCTGAGACACTGTCCTGACTTCCAGGGGGCCCCAATTGATTGTATTACTCACTTTCACTCAGATATTATATGAACATGGCATAAGTCGTGGCAAAATGTGTAGAAAATGTGCTTTAAAACAGCAACATTTTCTCAACGCCCCATGGCAAAATGTGAGGAATTGCAGAAATGTACTTTTAAACTGCAAATGTCTCTCCGCCACCAAAATGTTTTGCCTGCAAGGTGGGGGGCCCTGACTAGCCCATATGGGTGGCCAAATGTATGCAAGTCACACTCTTTACAACTTTCCTTTAAAGTTGATGCAGCATAAATGTAATTACAACCTAATAAACAGTTTCATTCAACCATTCCAACACCTTGTGCACCTGCTCATCACCGGTCTTCACTCCCCTTCCTGTTATGTCACAAGAATGATCTGGGTCAATTAGTTACTTTTCACACAGGGGTAATTGGCTCAGGGCAAGATGCAATTAAAGAGCAGATTGAAAACCTTCAACCACCTTATTTGTGGTTCTTTCATTGAGGAAAATGAAGAGGGAGGAGAGTAAACTGGAGACTGAGAGAGACTAATGAACTTCTTGTGGTGGAGGCAGAGTGGAGAATGGAGTTCAGCAGGACCTGGGGTCCCAAGAGAGAGAGAATGGATCCCAGTCCAGGGCCCTGGTTCCCCCAGAGAGAATAGAACCCAGCTCAGAGCCCGCAGAGAAACACTAGAGCCCAGCAGTTTCATCCCTGCAGTCAGATCTCATGAGTTCTCACTGCACCAACATTCATTATTACACACACAAGCACAGAGCTCAGCTCACACTCGCCTATGTTTGGTTAAATTTAACTTCACCTAACTACAACACAAGGGGAACTATAGCTATGGACTCAAGTAGATCAAGGTATCTACAGTAACTCTCAGCCCACCACAGTATAATATTACTGTGAGTTACAGCAGAGCCAACAGATGCTTTAACTCATGAAACCACAAGAGGGCATCGGCCAAGTATTTCATAGGAATATTACTCAAGGTTCCACAGTTCCCACAGGCAAACCAGGAAATTACATTTTAAATGGTTCGATTGACAGAAAAAAATTCAATTTAATGAAATGTATAAAATATATATCAAGGCTGAGCATATCTAACCCAGAGCCATATATACATGCCATATCTATTTTATTTTAACCTTCACTACTCGCCTACTATTCTAACACATATAATTCTCACATCCCTCATCCATTAAAACAGACAGCAACAGTATAAAGAAATGTCTTTAAATATATTTTATAAGATGCGCTACTTATGCATTGCCATTTTAAATATAAAACATCTTATTACTTTAATCTTATTACTTTAAGTTTATTACTACTTTAATATTATTACATTCACATGACACTCACTTTATTTTTTATTTTTTATTTTTTAAACATATTATTCACTGAATATCTACAGCTATATTTCCTGGTTAAAGACCTCTGTTATCAGAATGGGCTAACACTTGGAATGTCAAAGCATTGGCACAGTAGGGTTGCAAAATTCCAGAAATCCCAGTTAGAAGATTACCAGAATTATGAGAAAATAAGCAGGAAATCCTGGACATTTTCAGAAAGTTTCCGGAATTTTGCAACTGTACACATGAGTTAATTCTCAACAACAATAAGACAACAGTATCCTGATGCTACAAGATCACAGTAAGATGTCTGGACTATCAGGTAAGAAGCACCGTCTCTAGTCTACTGGGCTGACTGGTTGTGGTTCTTCCTCTCCTGCCAGGACTTCTTCCTCAGGTCCAGCTCAGTGTCTGTGAATGCTGCTGGGCCCCAGTTAGTCATCCTCTGTGGTCCTTTATCGCCTTGACAGACAGACAGACAGACAGACAGACAGACAGACAGACAGACAGACAGAGGGAGAAAGAAAACATCACAGACTGTATTGAAACAACAGATCAATAGGATAAAGACATCAATAACATGGTAATATGAGTATGGAAAGAACAGAACAGAACATGAATATGCAGTGGAGGACATTCTACCATTCTTACTTACCTGGCTGGATGAGACGGACCAGCCCCTCGTGCTTGGCCACCTTGTCCTTCCAGCTCTTGGTCTTATTAGCTGCCTGCTCCAGTTTCATTCTCACCTCCTGTAACACAAACACACACATATATCTCAATGACGGCAAGTAGAAGTCCCTTTAAGTAATAAAGAAGTTATGATATTGTTCTTGAAGTAGAGACAGTTCTCAGTGAAATCACCACTAGATGGCAACAGAGTGCAAGGAGAGACCTCTATGATGGTTTTGTGTTGCGAGTAATTCAAGAAGAAGCCTAGTTTGGTGCCAAACCACTTTAGACGGTTGCGGTCAGTTGTGCTTACTGTCAGGGTGGTGGTCAGCCTTCCACTGACTCAACACTATCTTCAGCTGAATAAAGACCAGTGGTTGCTCACAGATAGACCTACAGCTACCAGCAACAACACAAGATAAAGACATATAGGTCTAAAGGAAGTACTTCCTGCCAATTTCTTTAAATCTTGTTTATGAAATGGCCTGGTAACACCTTACTTTAAGTGATGTGTTAATAGGGGACATGGTCCCTACTAGCAGCCATATTGAAACACAGACAGGGTGTTCTCTGACCTCGTACTGCTCCAGCGCTCCGTGCCTCTCTCTCTCAAGACTCTCCAGCTGCAGCATGGCTGCCTGCAGGGCCGTCTCCTTGGCCAGCCGCTCGCTCTCCAGCTCCTGCTTCTCAGCCTGGGTCTGGGAGATGGCCCTCTGCTGCTGCAGGTGGATCTGCTCCAGCTCTGCCCGCTTGGCTGACTCCTCCTCCAGAAGCCTGAGTAAATGCAGAAACAGACACACCACATGAACCAATCACAGACAGACTCAAACAAATGCTGGGTGCAGATGCCTGAGAATGTGAACATTAACATCTATACACAGCCTACCGATACACAACTGTGCGATCTGTACACTACATCTGTGTGTGTCGTGTGAAGTTGTGTCCCACATGGCACCCTTTTCCCTATATAGTGTACTACCTTTAATCAGTGCACGTACACTGAGTGTACAAAACATTAGGAACACCTGCTCTTTCCATGACATAGACTGCCCGGGTGCATCCAGGTGAAAGCTATGATCCCTTATTGATGTCACTTGTTAAATCCACTTCAGTCAGTGTAGATGAAGGGGAGGAGACAGGTTAAAGAAGGATTTCTAAGCCTTGAGACAATTGAGACATGGATTGTGTATGTGTGTCATTCAGAGGGTGAATGGGAAAGACAAAAGATTGAAGTGCCTTTGAATGGGGCATGGTAGTAGGTGCCAGGCGCACCGGTTTGTGTGTGTCAAGAACTGCAACGCTGCTGGGTTTTTCACGCTCAACAGTTTCCCGTGTGTATCAAGAATGTTCCACCACCCAAAGGACATCCAGCCAACTTGATACAACTGTGGGAAGCATTGGAGTCAACATGGGCCAGCATCCCTATGGAACGCTTTCGACACCTTGTGGAGTCCATGCCCGGACGAACTGAGGCTGTTCTGAAGGCAAAAAGGGGGGAGGAAATCACTATTAGGAAAGTGTTCCTAATGTTTTGTACACTCAGTGTAAGGCTACTGTCTATGAGTGTGTCAAGTGTGTGTTGTGCCTAACCTGGTCTGTAGTTTGCGCATGGTCTCCTCATCCTGCCTGGCCTGTCTCTCGTCCTCTAGTGCATCCTCCAGGCGGTGGTACATATCCTCCAGCTCCCTGACACGCTGCAGGTACTGCTCCAACTCACTGGACTTCTGGGCCACCTGCTCCTCCATCTGCTGACGCACCTGACGGAGGACAGTGGACACACACAGTTTGATATGATCATCTGGACTCACAGACATTAATGCACGGACACGCACACACACACTCGATCACAGTACAAAGTAGCATGTGCTGTGCATGTGTCATTCAATGGTGTTTAGTGTAGATTTTCCCAGATAACTCCATAAATAATACTGTTACTCATACTGTGAGTAATAGTAATAATAATAGTAATAATACTTTGTTATTCATCAAACGCAATGATTCAAAGTCATGAGAGAAGTCTCACTGAGCAATACGTTGTTGCACTCATTCTGAGTATGCACTTCCTGGAACAGAGCTAGAATGCAGCTTTGTGGTTGGTTACCATTTTCTCTCTCTCCAGGTCTGTTCTGTAGCGGTCCTGCAGGTCAGTCTGGGTCTGCTTTCTCCTCTGCTCCTCCAGAGTCGCTGTGGCCGCTGCCTCCTCCAGTTTCTGTCAGGAGCCAAGGGAGAGGAAGCCTTAACACTGGAAAAGGGACCCCCCCCCTTTTTTTATGATACTTCCACTCTATGAGGTCAAAAGCATTTCAACGGCAAAAGGAGGCCCAGGGAAATAAACACAGTGATTTATTAGACATACAGTGATGATTTAAAAAATAACATTAAAAAGACTGCATGGAGGCTTTAAGGAACATTATGAATTTAAGAAAATGCATTTCAAAAGAACAGAATGGCATATTTTGAGTGTTGCGCATGGAATCGCAGTAAATCTGCCAAAAAGTTATATTTTGAAATAGAGCTCAATGGGTCATTTTTAAGAGTAGTTTAGCAAGGATAGGTGATTTAGAAACTGCAGAATCTGCTCTTTCTGATACTATACATACATATATAGACATCACAACGTCTTACCTGCTTGTGACTCTGTAGGAGAATTTGAATGTCACTTTTTGGCTCTCCTTCCCCTGCCTCTGTGTCAAGATGTTCATTGATTATTGATTACCATTACCATAAGTATCTATCCATTTATCCTGCTACTGGTCATTATTACGTGAATATATTACCATTAGTGTATTACCATAAGTATTTATATACAGTGGGGGAAAAAAGTATTTAGTCAGCCACCAATTGTGCAAGTTCTCCCACTTAAAAAGATGAGAGAGGCCTGTAATTTTCATCATAGGTACACGTCAACTATGACAGACAAAATGAGAAAAAAAATCCAGAAAATCAAATTGTAGGATTTTTTATGAATTTATTTGCAAATTATGGTGGAAAATAAGTATTTGGTCAATAACAAAAGTTTCTCAATACTTTGTTATATACCCTTTGTTGGCAATGACACAGGTCAAACGTTTTCTGTAAGTCTTCACAAGGTTTTCACACACTGTTGCTGGTATTTTGGCCCATTCCTCCATGCAGATCTCCTCTAGAGCAGTGATGTTTTGGGGCTGTCGCTGGGCAACACAGACTTTCAACTCCCTCCAAAGATGTTCTATGGGGTTGAGATCTGGAGACTGGCTAGAATTTTGTTTCTGGTGTCCTTTGACAGCTCTTTGGTCTTGGCCATAGTGGAGTTTGGAGTGTGACTGTTTGAGGTTGTGGACAGGTGTCTTTTATACTGATAACAAGTTCAAACAGGTGCCATTAATACAGATAACGAGTGGAGGACAGAGGAGCCTCTTAAAGAAGAAGTTACAGGTCTGTGAGAGCCAGAAATCTTGCTTGTTTGTAGGTGACCAAATACTTACTTTCCACCATAATTTGCAAATAAATTCATAAAAAATCCTACAATGTGATTTTCTGGAAAGAAATGTCTCAATTTGTCTGTCATAGTTGACGTGTACCTATGATGAAAATTACAGGCCTCTCTCATCTTTTTAAGTGGGAGAACTTGCACAATTGGTGGCTGACTAAATACTTTTTTCCCCCCCACTGTATTCCTGCTACCAGTCACTTTTCAGCCCTGTTTACATGTATATCCATCCACCTTTTAGGCCTACATTGACACTCTTGCACACACTCACCAACACCCACACACTTACATACACACAAACACCCTCCATTTATGTTGCTGCCATACTGTTTAATATTATTATTTATCCTGCTAACAGTTACTTTCTCCTAATATCTTGCCTACATGTACATATCTACCTCAAGTATATAGCTTCCTCTCTTATTTCTTATTTATCGTGGTTGTTTTCATTATACTATTTTGATATGTAATACTGCACTGTTGGTCAGGGCAGGGCTTGCAAGTTATGCATTTCACTGTACTTGTACATGTGACAAATAAAACTTCAAACTCCAAACTTGAAACTTTGAATTCCAAGCTGCGCTGTTAATCAGATTCTTCATATACAATTTATCAATAGATAATGTTCTCACCCATCAGACTATTAGCAACTGCTCCATGGGCGCCCAGTGTGGCAGCCCCCTGCTCCAACCTTTCCAGCCTGTATATGTGTGTGTGTCTTTCGGAAGGGTTGGGATAAAGCAGAAGTCACATTTTAGTTGGACCTTGTGTACATATGATGAATAAAGTGATCTTAATCTTAATCTATTGTCAATTTAATCTTGTCTTTAGGCTAACTCAATTATTATTATATGTGTGAAATTAATTTTTATATAGTTTAGGTGTAGTTTCGATGGGCCATCATCTGGCTGTCTGCCAGTGAATGACTGGCATTAAATAAGAGGCAGGGGGAAGCCATGTCCTCTTAAAATTGCTTATAACACAAATTCTGTCCGTGATATTAAGATTCTAACAACAACAGTGTGTTATATAGACTTATTTAGGAAAAATTTAAAAAATTGTTTTGAGTCAACGTGACGGTGTTAATTCAGCCCTTACACTCTCAACTACAGGTTACTTTAGGGAAACTGCTAGGGAAAATCCATCTCAATTCAACAGGCTTTAAAAATGAACTTGCCATTGAGTTTGGTCTAAAGGAGAAGAAACGGATATTGGACAGGCTGGTGCTTTTCAGTGGGACAGACAAGCTACAATCATTAGACTTATCAGACCGCTTTATCATATATTTAACCTTTATAATTGTCACAAAACAGCAACCAAATAATATAAAGAGATAAGGACTTCTTTCAATTGGACAGTGGTACTTGATCTAATTTGAGTCGAGAACTTGAATAGCAAAGAAAGACGCATAAGAAGAAAATCTGGGCCTCCAGATGCTGGTGCAAAGGGGGAAGTGGGTAGTCTGAGAGATCTAAATAACCAGTAGACCAGCACCGGAATACAGGCATCAGCTCTTTCACAGGTGTCCCTGAGCCAGCTACATTTGCATACGTTTTTTTTCCTTCTCTCAGATCTAATTAAAAACAAGGCAACATATCGTCCCCCACGAATGATGGTCCCCCGGTACCAGTTGAAAAAATGAATGGAAGTACTGCATACAGTGGGGGAAAAAAGTATTTAGTCAGCCATCAATTGTGCAAGTTCTCCCACTTAAAAAGATGAGAGAGGCCTGTAATTTTCATTATAGGTACACGTCAACTATGACAGACAAAATGAGAGAAAAAATTCCAGAAAATCACATTGTAGGATTTTTAATGAATTTATTTGCAAATTATGGTGGAAAGTAAGTATTTGGTCACCTACAAACAAGCAAGATTTCTGGCTCTCACAGACCTGTAACTTCTTCTTTAAGAGGCTCCTCTGTCCTCCACTCGTTACCTGTATTAATGGCACCTGTTTGAACTTGTTATCAGTATGAAAGACACCAGTCCACAACCTCAAAACAGTCACACTCCAAACTCCACTATGGCCAAGACCAAAGAGCTGTCAAAGGACACCAGAAACAAAATTGTAGACCTGCACCAGGCTGGGAAGACTGAATCTGCAATAGGTAAGCAGCTTGGTTTGAAGAAATCAACTGTGGGAGCAATTATTAGGAAATGGAAGACATACAAGACCACTGATAATCTCCCTCGATCTGGGGCTCCACGCAAGATCTCACCCGTGGGGTCAAAATGATCACAAGAACGGTGAGCAAAAATCCCAGAACCACACGGGGGGACCTAGTGAATGACCTGCAGAGAGCTGGGACCAAAGTAACAAAGCCTACCATCAGTAACACACTACGCTGCCAGGGACTCAAATCCTGCAGTGCCAGACGTGTCCCCCTGCTTAAGCCAGTACATGTCCAGGCCCGTCTGAAGTTTGCTAGAGTGCATTTGGATGATCCAGAAGAGGATTGGGGAGAATGTCATATGGTCAGATGAAACCAAAATATAACTTTTTGGTAAAAACTCAACTCGTCGTGTTTGGAGGACAAAGAATGCTGAGTTGCATCCAAAGAACACCATACCTACTATGAAGCATGGGGGTGGAAACATCATGCTTTGGGGCTGTTTTTCTACAAAGGGACCAGGACGACTGATCCGTGTGAAGGAAAGAATGAATGGGGCCATGTATCGTGAGATTTTGAGTGAAAACCTCCTTCCATCAGCAAAGGCATTGAAGATGTAACGTGGCTGGGTCTTTCAGCATGACAATGATCCCAAACACACCGCCCGGGCAACAAAGGAGTGGCTTCGTAAGAAGCATTTCAAGGTCCTGGAGTGGCCTAGCCAGTCTCCAGATCTCAACCCCATAGAACATATTTGGAGGGAGTTGAAAGTCCGTGTTGCCCAGCGACAGCCCCAAAACATCACTGCTCTAGAGGAGATCTGCATGGAGGAATGGGCCAAAATACCAGCAACAGTGTGTGAAAACCTTGTGAAGACTTACAGAAAACGTTTGACCTGTGTCATTGCCAACAAAGGGTATATAACAAAGTATTGAGAAACTTTTGTTATTGACCAAATACTTATTTTCCACCATAATTTGCAAAAAAATTAAAAAAATTAAAATCCTACAATGTGATTTTCTGGATTTTTTGTTCTCATTTTGTCTGTCATAGTTGACGTGTACCTATGATGAAAATTACAGGCCTCACTCATCTTTTTAAGTGGGAGAACTTGCACAATTGGTGGCTGACTAAATACTTATTTTCCCCACTGTATATGGAGAGTGTTTAGTGCCAAAAATTAGGGATTAAATACATATATAATTCCTGATATTACATTTTCATCAACGCTCTTATCCAGAGCGACTTATAGTTAGTGAGTGCATACATTTTTCATACCGGCCCCCCGTGGGAATCGAACCCACAATCCTGGCATTGCAAGCACCATGCTCTACCATTTGAGCTACAGGAGGCCCTCAGATATAGGACAGACATTTCAGAACAAACTTCCTTCCTTTTTTTGGGGGGGGGGACTATCTGTTGTTCCATGTAGTGAATATGTTATTCAATGCATTTGTATGGGTTAATAGCAGTAAGGCCAAATAACAATTTTCATCAAATAATTTGTATATATTTTTTTACACTTCAAGGGTAGGGTTGAATGGCGGGAACCCGGTTACCGAGATTTACCGGGATTTACCGCTCAAAACCACTCCCTTTTCCCGGGATAAATAGCTGTGAGAAACCAGTAAATGATAATAAATAATTTATATGAACAGCATGGCGTGAAATGGAACTGTTAAATCATATGCGATGTCTAAATCTGGCTTCTCTACAGCCTCTGCATGATGAATCATCAACGCTCAGGGTGGGGACAGACTGCCCATCTCAGTATGGAGCGCTGGTCACAATGCATGTAGACCTATCATCATGGTAACTTTTTTTCTTGTGACAGGTAGGCCTACATTTGCTGCAGCATAGCTTATGCTACAGTAATATAAAGACCAAATGCGCATCTAATTTACCCTTCTCCATCTGGCTTTCGGGGGTCTCTTTATTTTTTAATTGTAAAGATTTGTTTTCTTAAATTGCAGCTGCAGTGTTAAAACAGCCTATCACTCGAATATTGTTTTTGTAAATCAGTGCATGCGCGAGCACTCTCTCACAGTCTTTCTCTCTCTCCATCAACTCCATTCAAATTGCATCCAAAATAGATAACGCTGTTCTAGATAAAAAATGTAGCCCTAGTGCCTTGCAAAAGTATTCATCCCCCTTGGCATTTTCCCTATTTTGTTGCATTACAACCTGTAATTTAAATGGATTTTTATTTGGATTTCATGTAATGGACATACACAAAATAGTCCAAATTGGTGAAGTGAAATGAAAAAAATGAATAACGGAAAAGTGGTGCGTGCATATGTATTCACCCCCTTTGCTATGAAGCCCCTAAATAAGATCTGGTGCAACCAATTACCTTCAGAAGTCACATAATTAGTTAAATAAAGTCCACCTGTGTGCAATCTAAGTGTCACATGATCTGTCACATGATCTCAGTATATATACACCTGTTCTGAAAGGCCCCAGAGTCTGCAACACCACTAAGCAAGGGGCACCACCAAGCAAGCGGCACCATGAAGACCAAGGAGCTCTCCAAACAGGTCAGGGACAAAGTTGTGGAGAAGTACAGATCAGGGTTGGGTTATAAATAAATATCAGAAACTTTGAACATCCCACGGAGCACCATTAAATCCATTATTTAAAAAATTGAAAGAATATGGCACCACAACAAACCTGCCAAGAGAGGGCCACCCACCAATACTCACGGCCCAGGCAAGGAGGACATTAATCAGAGAGGCAACAAAGAGACCAAAGATAACCCTAAAGGAGCTGCAAAGCTCCACAGCGGAGATTGGAGTATCTGTCCATAGGACCACGTTAAGCCGTACACTCCACAGAGCTGGGCTTTACGGAAGAGTGGCCAGAAAAAAGCCATTGCTTAAAGAAAAAAATAAGCAAACACGTTTGGTGTTCGCCAAAAGGCATGTGGGAGACTCCCCAAACATATGGAAGAAGGTACTCCGGTCAGATGATACTAAAATTGAGCTTTTTGGCCATCAAGGAAAACGCTATGTCTGGCGCAAACCCAACACCTCTCATCACCCCGAGAACACCATCCCCACAGTGAAGCGTGGTGGTGGCAGCATCATGCTGTGGGGATGTTTTTCATTGGCAGGAACTGGGAAACTGGTCAGAATTGAAGGAATGATGGATGGCGCTAAATACAGGGAAATTCTTGAGGGAAACCTGTTTCACTCTTCCAGAGATTTGAGACTGGGACGGAGGTTCACCTTCCAGCAGAACAATGACCCTAAGCATACTGGTAAAGCAACACTCGAGTGGTTTAAGGGGAAACATTTGAATGTCTTGGAATGGCCTAGTCAAAGCCCAGACCTCAATCCAATTGAGAATCTGTGGTATGACTTAAAGATTGCTGTACACCAGCGGAACCCATCCAAATTAAAGGAGCTGGAGCAGTTTTGCCTTGTAGAATGGGCAAAAATCCCAGTGGCTAGATGTGCCAAGCTTATAGAGACATACCCCAAGAGACTTGCAGCTGTAATTTGTCTTATTTCTTGTTCGTTTCACAAAAAAATATTTAGCATCTTCAAGTGGTAGGCATGTTGTGTAAATCAAATGATACAAACCCCCCACAAATCCATTTTAATACCAGGTTGTAAGGCAACAAAATAGGAAAAATGCCAAGGGGGGTGAATACTTTCACAAGCCACTGTATAGATGTCGTAGCCTACCTCTTTCAGGTAATAAATTCAATGCAGTATTAGCCTTATATTTAGCTAATTATCGATGGTTATGCATAATAAGCTTCTAACTTATAGCCTCTGTCTCTTGCACAATTCGCACACCCTGTACTCCGCTGGCCTCTCTCCTTAAATAACGCTCCTGAGCTCTTGGAGTTCTATGCAGGAAACACTAGACTGAATAGCTTGCTGGACATCGTTTTTTTTCTTTTCATTTGTTATACCAATAGACTATTCGAAGAGGAACGCAAGCTCTTGTTTGTTGAACGTTAAATACAGCAGCCAAAAGAACTCACGGGTTGTTTGAAAGAAGAGCGAACGCACGATTGCGGTAGGCTATAGCAGTTATTTATTCAGACCCATAACCATTCAATTTTCGTGAAGAGAAGTGAAAGCCGTCTGCATCTAATTATAGTCCTATATTATTCAAGGGTGACATTAGAATGATGACGATAAGGACAATGAAACTTATTAAATTTTGAACTGTTGAAAGCGAGGATGGAATAAAGCAACAATAGAGAGAGAAAGAGGAGGTAGGCTAATAACAATAGGATAAATATTATGAAAGGTAGGCCTATATATGCGTCAGCCTACTAATTATACAAATAGGCCCTATTATAATTCAAAATTAAAATCTAATTCGCTAGCCTATACTTGTAACTTTGTAGGCCGCATGTGCTGCACCAGAATTGCATGTTCTCTCCCTGCTTTATCATGGTTTGAACAATGTGCGCATGTCCAGCCCATATAATACAGTACTGTAATACAGTTCACACTCAAAAAGATTAGCCTACAGGAGCTAGTTTCATTTATTTACCCAAGAGAGCATATAGCTAGCTATATGGGCTATGTTTTTCTGTCATGTGTAATGTGCAGTAGCCTATATCATATGTATATTGGATAACGACACAATCATTTGGGCTTGGGCTCATTAAAATGTCTTTAATGTAAGGCTCATAAAATGTATTTAATGTATGGCTCATCAGGCTCAGTGTCACGACTTCCTCCGAAGCTGCCTCCTTTCCTTGTTCGGGCAGGCTTCGGCGTTCGTCGTCACCGGCCTTCTAGCCACTGCCGGTCCATATCTCATCATTTAATTTGTTTTGTCTTGTCTATTACACACACACCTGGTTCATATCCCCTCATTAGTACATGTATAAGTATTCCCTCTGCCCCCCTTGTCCCTGTGGGTGATTGTTTATTGTGAGGAGAGAGTAGCTCGGTTGAGCTACGTTTATTTTGTATTGCCGGGGTATATTTTCCCCGTGTGCTTGTTTTGTTCCAGTGCGCCTGTTTTGCGCACTGGACTGTTTGACGCTATCCAGCATAACTCTGTGCAACGGAATAAACTCTGCATTCTGTGATTTACCCTCCTGCGCCAGACTCCTTCAAATCACCTATCACACTCAGGTAGCATCAGGGTTGAATGTTCAATCAAAGCTCTAATCAAATTCAGACAGGCCTATTTATATGCTTTATAATGCTTTTGTATGACACTTGGCAGGAAATACCGGGTTACCCGGGAGAAAAGTGATTTATTCTCAGGATGGAACAATTGTAAAATACCAGGAAAAACTTAAACCCTATTCAAGGGGTCTTAAAATTCAAAATCAAATAGGAAAATGATCCTTGGTATGACCTTCTTAAAACAATTCCATTTAGCTTAGTAGAACGCTGCTGGGTTTTTCACGCTCAACAGTTTCCCATGTAGAGTACATGCCCTGACAAATTGAAGCTGTTCTGTGGGCAAAAGGGGTGCAACTCAATATTAGGAAGGTGTTCCTAATGTTTTGTAGTCTCAGTGTCTATGCATTTATGTGCCAAACCATGCCCACGTGAATGTTTATTGGTCAATAGAGGCCATGTTGTTTTAGGTACTAGTCTGAAAATGTGTATTGAGAGACCTTTGTCCATAGATGCCACATATCAAGTTTCGTGCAGATCGGTAATTCGGTACCAGAAGAGTAGTGTTTTAAGTCTTTTTCACAAAATTCAAAATGGCGGAAAATCCATCATGGTGGACCTTATGTGTCCTTGAAGCAAAATTGTTCCTTTTGAGGAAAGGGACCTATGTACCGAATTGTATGACTTTAGGTCAAACAGGGTGAGGGGTGTGACCTTCCTAAATTTGCATTTTCATTCTGTTGTTATAGAGCCACTATCTGGCCAATCAGTGTACTTTTGTAAATGCCGGATCTCTATAGCAAGACGCATCATTCACCCAAGTTGTCAAAATCGGGGCCAATGCTGTCTGAGATATCACATCTGACTAACGTATGAACGTACGAATGTACTAACGGACGGAGACAGATCCACAGTCCCCTTCCTGATTTCATAGTGGGGGAACAATGATCTGTTTCTGATATTCATAAACATTTCTAACATAATATGCTTCATTCACTGCAGTTGGGAATTCCGGTAAGTTCTCTACAAGTTTTACACAAGTTAAACATGGGTCAAGGTTAAGCATGAGACTTCACGGAATGGTGTTCATTAATGAGGAACTGAAACTCCTCTGGGAGTAACAGAAACAACAGCCCCTGTCACGCCCTGACTCAGGGGACTCTTATATGTTGAGTCAGGGTGTGTATATTCTAGTATGTGTATATCTATGTTGGCCGGTGTGGTTCCCAATCAGAGGCAGCTGTCACTCGTTGTCTCTGATTGGGGATCATACTTAGGCAGCCTATTGGCACTAGGTAGTTGTGGGATCTTGTTCCGTGTGTAGGCTTGTTTGTGTGTAGCCTTTGGACTTCACGTGTCGTTTGGTTTGTTGTTTTGTCGTGTGTTTATCATTTGAATAAACATGTACGCATTTCACGCTGCGCCTTGGTCTGACCCGTCCTTGAACGAACGTGACAGCCCCCATAACCCCCGCCCCCCCAGGCAATACTATGAGAGCACCTGAGCCGTGTGACAAACAACAAATAAACCTTCACTAAATAAATTGTTAATCAAAACAGCAATACTTAACTGTAAACGTAATATTTATTTACATGTAAAAAAAAATATATATATAGGGTATGGGAGAAAGCAAGTAGGTAGAGATAGAGAGAGAGAGGCTTTCCTTGACTCAGGAAAGGGAGAGTGGGTAAGTGCTGATCTTTCATTCCATTATAATTGAATGCAGTAAAGAGTAGAGAGAAAACTCCACCATATAATCAGCCTATTGTCTTTAACTGTCACACCTCCTTCACACACCCACTGGACTTTTCCATCAAGTGCTTTCACCACAGACTTGAGAAGTAGTGAAGCATTTAAAAAAAATACTGTAACAGGCTCATTATAATATATGTTGTACCTCCAGGAGTAGGCTACCTGTAAAATGACATCATGGATCATGTTAACTGAGGTCAGTCGACAACTGGTAGTATAAATCCTAAACTGCTATAATAACCCTACTATATCACTACTACAATCACCCCTGATGGACCATGAATATGTCCGATTTGTCTGGGTTGTCTCAGCTAAGAGAGGGGAAGAATGTATGACAGGTCTGTGTAAAATGCTTGGGAACAGGCCTGGATGAGGACAGGACCTGTAGCTTTGACAACAGAATACAATCAACATTCTTAGTGTTCATTCTTAAGGGGCCACTGCCCTAAGGCAGAAAAGTTAACTGTCATTTACAGCAGACAAACAGAGGACAATAAAAATGTGATTAGTAACAGGGAGAGGTGTGAGGATTCCCTGTCCTGAGAGGGCAGGTCATTTTCTGATGGGGTTTATAGTTCTGAATGAAAGGGGATTTAACACTCTGAATAACATTTTTATGACAAGTAGTGTAAAGCTACATAGCACTTATGTGAGAGTGAGAGCAGGAGAGAGAGAGAAAGAGAGAGACAGAAAGCGAGAGAGGGAGACAGAGGGTCTACTATGTAAATTGATGGAAAGCGGTGTTGGGGGAAAAACATACGACATTATAAAATCCATGTACACAAACAACAAGTGTGTGGTTAAAATGGGCAAAAAACAAACATACTTCTTTCCACAGGGCCGTGGGATGAGACAGGGGTGCAGCTTGAGCCCCACCCTCTTCAACATATACAGTCGTGGTCAAAAGTTTTGAGAATGACACAAGTATTGGTCTTCACAAAGTTTGCTGCTTCAGTGTTTTTAGATATTTTTGTCAGATGTTACTACGGTATACTGAAGTATAATTACAAGCATTCCATAAGTGTCAAAGGCTTTTACTGACAATTACATTAAGTTTAGGCAAAGAGTCAATATTTGCAGTGTTGACCCTTCTTTTTCAAGACCTCTGCAATCTGCCCTGGCATGCTGTCAATTAACTTCTGGGCCACATCCTGACTGATGGCAGCCCATTCTTGCATAATCAATGCTTGGAGTTTGTCAGAATTTGTGGGGTTTTGTTTGTCCACCCGCCTCTTGAGGATTGACCACAAGTTCTCAATGGGATTAAGGTCTGGGGAGTTTCCTGGCCATGGACCCAAAATGTCGATGTTTTGTTCCCCGAGCCACTTAGTTATCACTTTTGCCTTATGGCAAGGTGCTCCATCATGCTGGAAAAGGCATTGTTCGTCACCAAACTGTTCTTGGATGGTTAGGAGAAGTTGCTCTCGGAGGATGTGTTGGTACCATTCTTTATTCATGGCTGTGTTCTTAGGCTAAATTGTGAGTGAGCCCACTCCCTTGGCTGAGAAGCAACCCCACACATGAATGGTCTCAGGATGCTTTACTGTTGGCATGACACAGGACTGATGGTAGCGCTCACCTTGTCTTCTCCGGACAAGCTTTTTTCCGGATGCCCCAAACAATCAGAAAGGGGATTCATCAGAGAAAATTACTTTACCCCAGTCCTCAGCAGTCCAATCCCTGTACCTTTTGCAGAATATCAGTCTGTCCCTGATGTTTTTCCTGGAGAGAAGTGGCTTCCTCGCTGCCCTTCTTGACACCAGGCCATCCTCCAAAAGTATTCGCCTCACTGTGCGTGCAGATGCACTCACACCTGCCTGCTGCTATTCCTGAGCAAGCTCTGCACTGGTGGTGCCCCGTCCCGCAGCTGAATCAACTTTAGGAGACAGTCCTGGCGCTTGCTGGACTTTCTTGGGCGTCCTGAAGCCTTCTTCACAACAATTGAACCTCTCTCCTTGAAGTTCTTGATGATCCGATAAATGGTTGATTTAGGTGCAATCTTACTAGCAGCAATATCCTTGCCTGTGAAGCCCATTTTGTGCAAAGCAATGATGACGGCACGTGTTTCCTTTCAGGTAACCATGGTTAACAGAGGAAGAACAATGATTTCAAGCACCACCCTCCTTTTAAAGCTTCCAGCCTGTTATTCTAACTCAATCAGCATGACAGAGTGATCTCCAGCCTTGTCCTCGTCAACACTCTTAACGAGAGAATCACTGACATGATGTCAGCTGGTCCTTTTGTGGCAGGGCTGAAATGCAGTGGAAATGTTTTTTTTGGGGATTAAGTTCATTTTCATGGCAGAGGGACTTTGCAATTAATTGCAATTCATCTGATCACGCTTCGTAACATTCTGGAGTATATGCAAATTGCCATCATAAAAACTGAGGCAGCAGACTTTGTGAAAATTAATATTTGTGTCATTCTCAAAACGTTTGACCACGACTGTACTGTATATCAACGAATTGTTGAGGGCACTAGAACATTCTGCAACACCCGGCCTCACCTACTAGAATTTGAGTCAAATGTCTACTGTTTGCTGATGATCTGGTTCTTCTGTCCCCAACCAAAGAGGACCTACAGCAGTACCTAGATCTTCTGCACAGATTCTGTCAGACCTGAGCCCCAACAGTGAATCTCATTAAGACAAAAATAATGGTGTTCCAAAAATGGTCCAGCTGCGCGGATCACAAATACAAATTCCATTTAGACACCCTAGAGCACACAAAAAACTATACCTACCTCGGGCTAAACATCAGCACCACAGGTAACGTCCACAAAGCTGTGACCGATCTGAGAGGCAAGGCAAGAAGGGCCTTTACGCCATCAAAAGGAACATAGAATTAAATATCCCAATTTGGATCTGTCGAAAAATACTTGAATCAGTTATAGAACCCATTTCCCTTTATGGTTGTGAGGTCTGGGGTCCGCTCACCAACCAATAATTCACAAAATGGGACAAACACCAAATGTACAAATTAAAACACCAAATAATATATGCAGAGCAGAATTAGGACAATACCCGCTAATTATCAAGATCCAGAAAAGAGCTGTTCAATTCTAGGACCACCTAAAAGGAAGCGATTCCCAAACCGTTTCATAACAAAGCCATCACCTACAGAGAGATGAACCTAGAGAAGGGTCCCCTCTAGGGATGGGCAAGAGAAATAAAGTACTTGAGGACTTGAACTGACGTCAAAACTTTATCTTTAACCAGATATCTCATTTTTTCCAATACTGTAAAACTATTTGGTCAAAAAAGACAACGTTAATTTGCTTTGACTCTAGTGTTCCATTTGTACATGTGCATTTGCAAAACGAAACCAAAAATAAACCAAGACAAACATCGCACAGTTCTGCACCCTAAATTCCCTTTCCCCTCCTTGTCTCACTCATTCAATTGCGTTCCGACTGCTCCCTCTACACACGCGTGCTGTGTGTGCCAACATAAATAAATGCCTATAAAAACGTATCTAACTGATGGGATACACAGGTTACATTCCTTGCCAAATGACGACAGTTTTATCACAAATTCTTAATGGACTGGTTGACTGAAGTAGGGAAATATGTGTTCCAACAATGAGCTGCAGTTTTGGAATAATTGCGTCATTTTCCGTTTAGGCTACTTTGCGGTTGTCACTAATTACTATGCTATATCGTAAAAATTAATGAAACCCATTATTAGCTTTTTGGTGTTAATTTAAGGTTGGGCTAGGCATAAGATTAACAGTGTGGTTAGGGTTAAGGATTAGGTTTAAAATCAGATTTTAAGAAACAAAATTGTAGAAACAGGCAGGGTTTATGACTTTGTGGCTGTGGTAACTAACGTTAGTGACGACTCTACTTTGCAAACTGCTAGTGCCACTAGTAGTGGCGTTTAGAATTGGTCAGCCTAGGCATAGACAAGTTCCACACTGAAAATATGCTAAAACTTTAGTTTGATAAAGACAAAGAGCACATTTTCATCAGAATCATTAAGCCTAGGCCTACTCACCAAACAGATGTCCTGGCCATAATTCATCCCTATGTAGAATTGTTAATCCATTTGGAAAATTACAAGGAACAGGTATAATAAATTAAATCGAACGTCTGTATATTGAAAAGAAGACAGAGTTTGGTTTGTAACCCTGAAAAATGTGTCTTCAACTTGCCAAATTGAGCTCCGTTTCAAATGATCACTCTTTGCACTATTGTGTTATATTTTATTCTGTTATATTACATCATGTTTTGTTTACTATAAAATAGGTGTCGAATGTGATAAGGGCTCAGGAAATAAGAGCATCTTGTCTGCTAAATTAACAAAACAAGGATATGCCATTGCACAGCCATAGACTTCTACAAGCCAGCGCCACACTGTTGAGGCTACTACCTTTTTGAAGATTGTGTTCCACGACATAATATAGCCAGTTACAGTTTCAATAAATTAATCTTAAATGGCACTTGTGTTTTTTATTGACTGAATATATATGAGGCAATTTGGCAATTAGGATTCGTTATCTGTAACATTCTGATAAATTAGGCATTGTTGCTCATTGTTGGCATATTCTGTAGATAAATACGCACATATTTTTTTTGTGTACTCTAAAAAAAACATGAGAGTCAAATGCCCATCCCTAGTCCCCTCAGCAAGCTGGTCCTGGGGCTCTGTTCACAAACACAAACAGACCCCACAGAGCCACATGACAGCAACACAATTAGACCCAATCAAATCATGAGACAACAAAAATATAATTACTTGACACATTGAAAATAACTAACCAAAAAACAAAGCAAACTAGAATGATATTTGGCCCTAAACAGACAGTACACAGTCACAGAATACCTGACCAATGTGACTGACCCCAAATTAAGAAAAGCTTTGACTACCGACTCAGTGAGCATAGCCTTGCTATTGAGAGGCCGCCGTAGGCAGACCTGGCTCTCGAGAGAAGACGGGCTATGTGCACACTACCCACAAAATGAGGTGGAAAGTGAGCTGCACCATATTAGAGACAATTATTTCCCTCAGATTACACAGACCCACAAAGAAGTTGAAAACAAATCAAATTTTTATAAACTCCCATATCTATCAGATGAAATACCACTGTGTGCCATCACAGCAGCAATATTTGTGACCTGTTGCCACAAAAAAGGGCAACCAGTGAAGCACAAAAACCATTGTAAATACAACCCATATTTATTTATTTTCTCTTTTGTACTTCAACTATTTGCACATTATTACAACACTGTACATAGCCATAATATATCATTTGAAATGTCTCTATTATTTTACTGTTAATTTCTGATTGTTTATTTCACTTTTGTTTATTATCTATTTCACTTGCTTTGGCAATGTAAACATGTTTCCCATGCCAATAAAGCCCTCTGAATTTTATTGACAGAGAGGAGAGGGACAGAGGGAGCAAAACACAGAGAGCGAGAGAGAGAGAGAGGGACAGAGAAATAGACAGTACCTTCCTCATAGACTCCAGCTGTCTATGCTTGTTTTCATTGGCTGTCTGCAGCAGCCTCATCCTCTCCTCCAGCTCCCCCTGCTCAGCCTGCTGTTTCTGCCTGAGCTCCCTGCGCCGCAGCCTGGCCTCACGGTGCGGAGAGGGCAGGCCCAACCTCAGCTGCTGGATGCATGTTTGGATGGCTAGGAGGGGAGGAGAGGAGAGGGGAGTCCGGCTGGCTGCTTTATCTACTGCAGCGACCCACACCCTGATAAACACACAGCTGGGACAGAGCGATGTGAGAGCAAGTTCCTCTGAGATTTAAAAATAAACCCTAATGTGGTGAGATAAAAGCTGTGCTGTTTACAGAATCTGTTAGGATGGTGGTGAGGGATTGGACGCTTTACCTTGGATCCATTCTTGTTTCCTCTTCTTATCCGATGCGCTGATCTCAAAGCTTTTGTCGCTGCACTTGACTATAAAGAGGCATTTCTTCCCCTCCTTGTCTGGTAGAGACTGCAGAGAGAACAAGACTTCACACACACTAACCGCACACTTCCTTGTGTTTGACCATTAACCCTCTAGAGTCTAAGCCCGGTCTGGCCCCCCGTGGGAGTCAAACCCACAACCCTGGCATTGCAAACGCCATGCTCTACCAACTGAGCTACATCCCTGCTGGCCATTCCCTCCCCTACCCTGGGCCAATTGTGCGCCGCCCCATGGGTCTCCCGGTCGCGGCTGGCTACGACAGAACCTGGATTCGAACCAGGATCTCTAGTGGCACAGCTAGCACTGCGATGCAGTGCCTTAGACCACTGCGCCACTCGGGACACGTTTCTAATTTTGTCAGAAAGTCGTTTTCATTTAAAGTTAAAGCGTACCGTTAGCTGGCTGGCTCGCTAGCTAACGTTACGTGTATGATCTGTGTAGTAATATTATTTGTATTGCAGAGCCATTTGCATTGCTAGTTATAGTCTAATTTTAGCTAGCTAGCTAACATTGAACCTTGTTGGTTAGCTACCTGCAGATTCATGCAGGGTAGTAACGTTATGAGTTGGGGTTATGGTTCATTGTTTAGCTAGCTAGCAAGCTAGCTAAAAATCTAAACAAAATACTCCACTATGCGAGTAACCATTTCAATAGAATGTTCATGATGTCACTGCGACAACTGTCGATAGACGTAGCTGGTAAATTCGCTTTGGCTATCTACTCCGATTTCAGAGCACTTGACTGAGTGTGCCAGAGCGCAGAATAACTGACGAATTTACGAACGCTCAACACCCGTTGAATATGGCCGGTGTCAATAAACGTTGGCAAAAAAGTGTAAATAAATTGTTGCCAGCAGCACAGTTGCAGTCACCAAAGCTCTGGATAACATAAAAACAGCCTAACCAGCTCTGCTACGGCGAGTAAAATGGTCAGAGTGAGCTGTTCCCTCATTTGTGTCTGGAAGTAGCTAGCAAGCATGCTTGACTGCTGTTGTTAGGTCAGAACGCTCGGATCAACCCTACTCCTCGGCCAGAGCGTCAAGTGTGCGCTCTGAACTCTCCGAGATAGAAGCGCTCTGAATTTACGAACGGACAATCTGACAACGCTCTGAGTTTACGAACATCCAGAGCGCACCCTGAGCACACTCTGGCACTCCAGATTGAATTTACAAACACACCTGTAGAATAAACCAGCCTTTAGTCTTGAAATCTTTGGTTGTTTAGTACATGGCCTCACATTGTGAATCCTTAAAGAGGTGGGTGTGGCTAAAGCTTAAGAGGGTGTGAACAATGCTGAATGGGTGTAGACAAAGAAGAGCTCTCCAGTAGGTGTACCAAAACATTCAAGAGCCATTTTCTCAAAAGTGAGGTTACAAGTTTATCATCTTTCAAAGCAGAATTACTTTCCCATTGTTCCTCAACTGTAGTGCATGATATACCATTTTCTAGCTTTGAGTCTCTACTTTTATCCAATGTAAAAAACACAATTTCAAATGTTGCTACATAAGACCGAATCGAGCGCGTTCGGTCACATTTGGCATTACTGCTATTAGCCAATAGAAAGGCATTGAATAACAGATTCACTACATTGTACAGATTCACTACATAATAGTTTGTCGGCCAAACTGTTCGGACGCTACAGACGTTTTCGTGAACAGACAGACTTTCGGGATGTCTCATGGTCTGACAAACACCACTCTAGCTCTGCCACCTTTCACCGCAAATATCGGCGGATGCGGTGGATTGAGATGCAGCCCATGCAAATAAACAGATATCTCTAGCATAAACAGACGGATTTTGATAGGGATTGTTTTATTATGTTAATTACATTTCCGCGGGGCCGCGGAAATTGTAGGCTATGGGTTAACAATGTCAAAGGAAGCTGGTTAACAAAGGTGGGCTAGCAAGCATTCCAATGCTCCTCACAGTTTATTTAGGAGTTAAATGATCGCATTAAGAGTGACCAAAGGAATAATACAGTGTTATTACCTCCACACAACAGTTGCGGTCCAGCAAAATGTCCCCCTTCTTGTCAGTGAGGTCCTCACTCACATAGTATGACATAGAGTTTGGTCCAAGCACAAACCAGCGCTCCGTCCAATTTTTCCTTTTGTGGCCTTTTTTCATCATGTAGCCCTTCAGGAAAAAATACATGAATCTGTCACACTCAAGATTGTAATATCGTATCTATATCTATTTGATTGTTACCATCGGCAGAGGTCTAACAGAGGTCAGTATAGAGTAGACAGTCACTGTGTCCCAAATGGCACCCTATTCCCTATGTAGTGCAGTACTTTTGACCAGAGCCCTATGGGTCCTGGTTAAAAGTATTGCACTACATAGGGAATATGGTCCCATTTGGGATGCAGAAAGAGCAGTGAGAGAGGGTACCGCAGGCGAACCTGTCTGAGCACATCCAGTATGAGCTCCTGGAAGACCTCAGAGATGCCCATGGACAGGGTCTGGCGGTTCATGCCCTTACTGAAGTGGCCCAAGCCAACCAGCTCTATCAGCTCCCAGGCACTCAGGCATTGCTGCTTCCTGTTCAACGTGAGCTTGTAATCCTCAAACCTCTCCTGATTCCAAATGCCTCCCATGGCCTCCATCAGCTTCCACAGGAAGTACTCAATCTGGAGGGGGGAGGAGAGGAGGAGAGGACACAGCGAGTCAGTCCTGTGGTATGAATGGGAATTATTTTAACTGGAAGAGCATAATTACTGCTAAACAAATAAGTTATGTATGTGTATTAGAGGTGTTGTCTTGTCTCTCACTTCCTCTATGATGATGACCAGTGGGTACCTGTCTTCAGACAGAAAGTTGAAGATGCACCAGACCTTGAAGGCGTCATCGTTGGAGATGAGAAGATGGCTCATGTTGATGTTTTTCTTGAAACACAGTGTCCAGCACACATTGTTGAACTCCAGTATGTCAAAGTTATCCCTAACCTGTAATTAACATAAACAAAGCCAACATTTACACAAAACAGAACAAAACAACTTCCCCTATTTTTCTTCAACATACTGTAAGTAAGGGCAATACGATTAGAAAGGGTCAGTAGTAGCCTAATATTTCTCTGCCCTACGTATCAGCCCACGGGATGTGAAGTACAAACATAATGTTCTTCGTCTCTTCATTTCAATTCAAGTCAGATTCCGGAGGAGAAAGGCAAGGAAATAGCCCCAAGTACAACTAGTGCTAGGACTAAAGCAGTTTACTAATTGACATCAGTGTTAGTGTTATTGCTATGGAAACAGTTGGCAAGCCTTGCAAGTCTACAGATGTGGGCTACATCTGAAGGTCTGCCAACTAGAGAACTCAGGACAAAAACTTTGAAGATCACTTATTGCTTTATCACTGGTGTTTACCAAGTCAGTGCATTCATTACCAATGGCTGACAGATTGAATATTAAAAAGGACACGAGCAATTATTATCTCTCCGGTGCCAATAGATGGGCCTTTAAAATCTTCCCTACCATGCAGTGCCGAAATCATAATAAAACTCCTTGTATGCTATTTTTATCTCACTCGAGTTGTGTTCTGATTATGAGTGGGTCTCTATACATTTGCCATCACAAAAAGGGTCCCCGGCCCCATAAAGTTTGAGAACCCCTGCAATACGTGTAACAACAAGGTGTTTACCAATCAGATTGTGAAGCTTTTCTAGAAAACAGACTCAGAGAAAACCAAAGACTCTGTGTCATGCAATCATCATGTCATGGAATCTATCTATAGTAGTGTGTGTGTTAACCCTTCACTTCTAAATGCAATCTATGACACAGGAGGAAATGGGAGTAGCTGATGTAAGCTGAATGAACATTTGTTTTGAAACTAAGGCTATATTTTCTTGCACTCATTGAAGTAATTTTCAGCACACATGTTTTTTTCTTCCGATAACTCACAATGTCTCACACCTCCTTGATGGCTGTGAAACAGAACGATTCTCCCACTCCCACAGTAGACCTACCATAACAATGGCAGCCTTGTTCAAGGTCAAACAGATCCTGCGTACTCCATTTATTTCTCAAAAGCAATACATTTTAATATGGGTGACATGCATAAACTAAGATAAATACTGAAAATAGCAATAATGCTCATCATATTATGAGCAAGGAGAGTCATTTACAGAAAAACATTGATTTAAACAATTTTTCTAAAGGCACCCATAAAACACTTCCCATTAAGGCTTATCATCCCCTATGGGGATAAGGCACTCCAGAGTTACACCTCATACTCAAGTATCTGTCAACCTAGGGGCTATGTCCATTCTAGTGATTCTATTTCTGTGGACCCAACACCCTGATGAAATCACCAAACAGAGACCTCCACTAACAGACCCACTGAGGCAGGATGACGCAGGTGCTCAGCAGCCTGAGTGCAATGTCTGCATTGTTAGGAGCTAGTAACATTAGCATTTCGCTGCACCCACTACCACTACAACATCTGCTAAGCTGTGTACCCGACCAATCAACTTTGATTTGAAGTCTGCCAACTCCTTGTCACTTATTGGCATGACAATGAGCAATGGAGTTGGAAAGAGCAAAAACAGATCTGGCACCAGGCTAGGTGCTCGTTACTACTCACCTTGTCCAGTATGAACCTATTGAGGTAGGGCATGTATCCCTGGTTGGACACAGGGCCCTCATCATCATCCTTAAAGTGCTCCTCCAGGGCCACCGGGTCATGGGGAACCTTCATCACGGTGCACAGGTTATGAGAGAGCACCTATAGAGCCACAGTCAGATCAGTCATGCAGTCAGGGAAACTGTTGCTGTCATAGTAATATCATTCACCAGATACTTCCTCCCAATGCTCAGAAGCATATTATACAGGCTATGAACAATGAGTCCGAGGGCAAGGTTACTGTCATACTGTTGGTATTCACTGGGCATAGTAGAAAGATTATGTTACAGTAATATCGGGGTGTCCAAGGGATATCAAAAAGATTCCTCATACAAGTGGGCATCATACTCCCATTAACACAATTACAAGGTGATTTTTCAAAAGGACCTCTGTTTCGTCTAAGATCACATTGACATGCATGAAAAAGCACGTGTTGCTGTCAGTTCAAGCATCACTGCCCAAGTGTGTTGAAAAGGTCACTGTTGAGATGTAGAGTGAAGTAAATATATCAAAATAAATAATATGATATGTATAAACAAGAACCAGAAATCAACATCCGGACGTTGAAATCAAGGCCAGTCTGGACTGCACCAAAAAATGTTTAGTGGAGTGTCTTCATTAGAGCCTGGCTGGCACACAGACCACCAGGCTGGCAGACAGCCAGACCCAGACAGGAAAACAAGCCCTACCCTTCCAAAGCAGTGCCCCTTGCCTTTTACAAGCCCAACACTCTTACTGTAGATTCTGTCCAAGTTACAGAATATCGTGTGTAAGGCACGATTATCCAAAAGGCATACATGTCCCACATTCATTGGTATCTTTCATGCCATAATCAACAAAGGTTATCTCCATAGAACCATTGTTATTCCTGTTTTTGTGAGAAAAGGCTAAACGTAGACATGAGTAAGGGAAAATACTACTGATGTGAGCAGAAACTGTCTGAGTAGCCTGTGAGTTGAGGGACAGCAGACGTTTGTCTTTCCTTTGCTGTTGATGTTGCCGACTGAATTATCACTTGGCAGTTGACACAAAGTTCCCAAATGCGAGGGAAGCGAACCAGCACATAAAATGATTGTGTACACTGAATTCAATTGAATATCTCAGACACATGGTCAAATCTTTTTTTCTCTCCAGCTGATCATAACTTTTTGTTTGGGTCTGATATTCGGATCAGCAACATGATAAAATATCCCGAGGTTAAATTAATTTTAATTTGGGTATTTTATCAAAAAGCAAACAATCGTTAATTTTACTTCATTATGGAATAATACTGTAGCTCTACTAGCTAAGCTTTAAAGCCTACCTTAAGCTGTGATTTGGACACTTTCCCACTTTGCTCCACGTCCAAGGCTGTGAATGCGTGCCATATTGACTTCAGAAGTTCATCCCGTAGTAGTCCCATGTTCGTAGCCCCTGGTGCTCTCGATGTCATAAAGTAAAACTGCAACTTTTCCCAGACACTGATACATAAAACAGTCACGTGATCGAGTGTCGCAGCAGAAAAATAAACTTGTATCACCCAATGACTGAATGGTAGCACCACATAGCGCATAGTTGTCAAACGTGTTGCAAATTTTAATCAGTAGTCAACCGTGATGAGTAAACGGTCAGTTGGCCACAAATAATTGCTTAATAAAAACATGTCCCGACAATGAACAAGCCGATGTTGCAATGTTGGTACAGACGATCAATTTACAAGAAACTATATTATGAAACAAAGTTTCAGTCTGTATAATCTGAAAGAAAATCTCCTCACATTTATTATCATTAGATATCTCGTCTTTCCCAGACTACCATGTGTAGTCCCATGTTATCTGTATACGGTCACTATTTTGTATGTTCTTTTACAGCAACATTCATCCATAAACATTTGACAGTTCCAAGGCATCCTTATTATCGGGAATGAATTTATTGAAATTGGAACAAGTAACATGAAACCAATAGCTGTCAAAATTATCTACATGTATATTATGCATCGTTGTAAAACATGAGACAATGTAAATGAGTCAATAATGCTACAGTTATAGGTTTTGAACAAAGGGAGAGAAGTCCAAGCTTAAAATACTGACTTTACTAAAACAATTGTTCAGTGGCTCCGTGCATAGTATATAAAATAAAATGACACCGGGGCTTGACACAATGATCCACTTCGACCAACCGCATCACACACGATTGGATGACTCATCATGAAAAACGAACATGAGTAAAACATCTTAAAACAAATCAGTGTACAAAACTCAGTACATAATGAACTTCAGATAGGAAATGTATTACAGACGCAACACATTGAAATTCCATGTTTTACAGAAGAGATTGATTACTGAAACTATTCTAAACTTTTGAATGGAATTTACAAATTCACTGAACTCTACTACAGTTCAAGACAAACCAACATATATAGCAGCAGTATGCATTTTTACATTTAGCAGATGCAGTAGTGAGTGCATACAATGTCATACTTTTCGTACTGGTCCCCCGTAGGAATCAAACCCACAACCCTGGCTTTGCAAGCGATATGCTCTACCAACTGAGCAAAACAGGATGCAAACAGTATGCATAAGGCAAGTTCAAAGTGCTCATTGTATCATTCTTAGTCAATGGTCCAGTTCCACTACCCGACATCAGGTAAAACACAGACAGTAAGGTGCACATTTGTATCACACCATCCCAAACCCTCACACTGGCAACAGAAAGTTCTAGCATGCACCCACATTTCATTAAAAACAAAACCGGCTTTGTTCTTTAATACCAATTGCCAGAACATGCCAAGTGCTTGGGAAGGTCACAACCCTTTCACTCTTTAGAGTCAAATACATTTGGTCCATTGTCTTACTAACCCTTTCCAAGTACCAAACAGTAAGAACTATCATAGTCGGTTTGTACGCTTTGAAGCCCATCTGTCCATGTCTGCATAAGGAGGCCTTCCCAGTTCACTGTCGAGTGCAACCAGGGTCGTATTCATTAGCGCACACGGTAGCAAAACGTTTTGCAACAGAAAACAAGCATTTCTATTTGGACAATTTCAGGTAGTCCCTCGCCGTTTTGGTCTGTTTGTTTCCATGTCGTGCCTAGTGAATACGACCCAGTCTGATACCCATTTGGGTTGGCAGTTGGCCCTCTCAGTAGATGGTCAGGCTAACTGAGCGGTTCATCTTCTTGCCGAGGAGCCTGGAGCTCCTGCTGGACTGGAGGGTGGAGCGCGTCAGGACCCTATCGGAGGTCAGAACCTTCTCCTCCGCGGCTACTTTGGCCTGCTGGGCCTTCTTCAGCTCCCTGCACGAGAGAAAAACACATTGTTAGAGAAGCCATTGATAACTACCAAGAAAATAGTAATTACATCTGAAATGGATTCCTGAATCCTTAAAGAGTAGGTAGCATCATGTAATTTCTTCACAAAACTAACACTATGTCGTAGTATTCTCCCCAACAGTCATACTTACGATACGATAACAAATGAAAAAGTAAGGAAAGCCTTGAGACATGACATATGAAGAGTGTACGTACTTCTGCAGAAGCGCATTTTTGAACTTCTCTGCGTTGAGTTCCACACGGAGCTGGTCAGCGCTCATGCGGGAGGCAGTGAGGAGGACGGGGTGCTTGGTGAGGGAAGATGCAGACGGCCTCCTGGCAGGGTCAGGGTGGATCATCAACTGCAGCACACAGAGAAGACATTAATACCACTAATTAAACATTATTACTAATGCCTGTCCTGCACACAAACCACCATTGCAGAATGAAGCACTGCATCCAATATATGCACACTATGTAGGGAAAGTGTGCCGTTTGGAACGCACCCCTTGTCGTTTCTAGTCATACCTTCAGTAAACTTAGGAATTCCTGTGAGAGCACTTGAGGTATCGCAGGTAGTTTTCCTTGTCTGATGTCATGCCACTTGTGACCATTAGTTGGGAGTGGTTCAGCTCCTGAGGCACTGATCACAGTCAGTGATAGGGCAAAAATATCTGCCCTGGTGAGGTTTCTGTAGTCCTGAAAAACATGTTGGTTCAGTTTTGTTACGTCACATAAGATGGATTTGGAATAATTTAACAAATGAGGTGGTATGGGGGAGGAGGAGTTATCCAATTACCTCTTGTAAGACTTCATTGGCCAGATACCTGCTGTCCCCTTCTTCAACTTGAGGATTGTCCATCCTGGTCACATGGCCAAGATCACCTGAGGGAAAAATACAAAAACATTAGAATCAGGCTGCCTGGTCGACAAGTCCACTCAATTATTAGCTTGTTTCATTTGCATGACCTTATACTTTTTAAGTACCTATTTTGTAAACAACATTTGTATTTGGTCCTTCATCATCGTCAAATTCACCGACACACACCACAGTCCTCCGGGATAAGAAGATGTTGCCTGAGAAAAAGTAAGGCACAGCAAGTGTTAAATCATAAATATTCAATTTGATTCAATAGCGGAGCTGTATCCAAACCTCTGCAGCTACTTACTTGGCTTGATGTCCATGTGAACCAGTGAGGTGGAGTGAATGTACTTCAGTCCACGGGCCACCTGAAGGAGAAGGTCCTTGAGGTCCAGCTGAGAGAAGAAGCGCATGGTTCTGTAGTTCTCTGTGACCACGTCTGCCAGTGTGCCGCCGTTACAGTACTCATTCTGTATGAGCATATGGTCATCCTCTGACCAGGCAGAGTAGTACCTCACCACATGGGGGTGCTGTCCCAAGACAGCGTGGGCGTACACCTCCCGGAGTGCATTCTGTCTGAGGAAAACAGAACACAATATTAGCACAAAAATGACATAGCATTAAGGTGAATTAGTCGTTTCAATTTATACGTGGATTGTCAACTTTTCAAAATCCATGGGCTTCTCTTACTCGTCTACAGATCCAGCGAGGGGCTTCTTTGAGCGTTTGATGGCGTAGATGCAGCCATCAAGTCTTTTCACACATTTGAAGACAGAGCCAAACTCCCCAGACCCTATCTTCTCCAGCTCATGAAACTCTGTGGCATATCTTGACATCATGTTGCTATCCAGAAGAGTCATTCTCTGCAAGAAAAGGACAGCGTTGCTTAGACACTTATCTAAAGCACAATGAGTGTGTGTAATAAAGCTATATTAGTGATTACAAAAATGTACCTTTGACGGTGGAATGATGTCCTCTTCACACTCTGCATCACTGGCTTCCATGTCCTCTCCACATGAGCTGTAGAGACAAAGGAAAGTAACCAAAATGTGTTATATCACATTTCAACCACTGGAGGGCAGACAATCCCTACAAGTGCCCCTTGTGAGTGTGACCATGTGGCTTTAGGTTGCTGCCAACAAGCATGCAATAGTCAACCGATTTAACGCACACTGCAGAAGCATGTCTGAATCTATTGTCAACTAAGAATAGGCCATGCTCCATTTACACCAACAGAAATAAGTATCTCCCAATTCTAAGAGACTTTTTTTTGAGTTGTCTAACAGTCAGAGGAACTCGAGTTGTGGCATGGTAGTAAAATATGATCTACTTTACAACACTTGGCAAACCGCAACTACTTTTGAGTTTTAGAAAATGGTTCAGACAAACAAGAGTTCCACAACTACCTTAGGATAGGGGAGAGCATAAAGAGGAAATGGAGTTCATTATAGGTCAGTCCCATTAGAGTCCCACTCCCACAAAATCCCAATGTAACAGCTGGTAGATAATGACATCAGTACAAGGTTCTTCTCTTACTCATTCCTGTGTGATCTCTTTCTGTTGTTCCTTTGTAACGTTGCTGTCTGGATCAGTAATGAGTCAGGGGTGAATGGATTGATGTTGATCATGGGTGTCTGTCTACTCCTGCTGTCTGTGTGTGTTCTTCCTGTTGAGTCCCCATTCATGTAGACACCTACTCCTACCCGGTGGACTGTGGATCCTGTGGCCTCTGCCCTGGCTCTGGACAACAGACTCTGAAAGGGAAATGATGTTGCATTAGATAAGAATAACATTTTTATGGTTGGTGAGGGTCATATGAATACAAATAATAGGAAAAATAAGTCACAAGGAGATCAATGATTCAGGGAAAACTCAACTCTCCCATTGCCCTTAACAAATGGTAATAGAGACTATTCTTCAGTCTCATGTTCAAACATGTTGAAGACAGAAATATAACTCTTGCACAGTGGCTGGTTATCTCTGGCTGAAAACTTTAAAATATATAATTTGATCTGACCTTATATTATGGATCTGAAAGAATAATTTGAGAACAATAACATGTTACTGTAGTTAACCCACCTTCGGTGTGTGGGGGACATCAAATAGCCGGAGTTTTCTGAAGGTTTTATGGGGCGGCGTGTCCGGACAATCAGGAATGGGAGAGCTCCCATCCTCCTGATTGTCGGAAAACTCCGGGGACGAGCTGTTGTAGTTCTTATAGTAGGGCCGGGTCCCTTTTCTAGGAGAAGGGGACCCCTTCATCAAGTAAGTCCCTGGTGATTTTAGGGGAGAAAGACATCCAAACCCCTCCTCATCCCAAAGTTCAACGCGATCCTCCGCCGTAGGTATCTTCATGGTGCTGTTACAGACGTCTTGGTTTAAGTTGGAGTTCTGTCTCGGCGATTGCACTGGAGAGTACATTTCGGCGAGGCGAGACTCGACTCCAATGCTGTTGTTGCCATCGTCCTCGCCGTCGCTCTGGTTGAAGTCTAGTCTCTGTCGAATAGGTCCCATCTTCGGGGACGTACTGACAAACATTCGGCAACTGTAACTCATCACTTCCCAGGCGCAGTAACGTTGGCTGTAACGTAAAAGTGGCTAGCGGCGTTAATCTTTTTTCAAATTATCCCGAGTAGCTTGACATCTGTGTGCCCATGGCGCTACAATCTTGAGTCAATTCGTAATCCAAAATGACGTTGCTAGCAAGAAGCTAGCTAAGTAATTTAGCTAACGTTCGCTCACTAGCTTTGTAAGTAAAGAGGTTAGCTAGCTAGCTTCGTCCCATAAGGAGCAGCACGCCGTACTGGCAAACGCACGATAAATTATGCTGAGCGCTTATTTACTACAAAAAAACAAAATAATTACTCTAGTACTTGTGTCTAGCTGTCAAAATACTTAAAACACAGGTAAAATAATGCAGTCGACTGTTTGTTTACCCGAAATATTGTTGTCACAACTTCTTCTGCCCATACTGCTCCGTGACCGTTGGCAGAATTATTCCGATCTTCAGCCAATGAGAACACATTCCTGAAGTTTGAAACGTGGGCGTTACTTCCTCTGAAGCAAAGTTTTACGTCACTAAGTAAATTTCTAAGACGAACGTCACTTTGGCGCGAATTGAATCCTTTGATCTTTTTCATCCTTTGAGGCGTTTAATTAATTTGTCCGCAACATTTTTTTTTTTTATTTCACCTTTATTTAACCAGGTAAGCCAGTTGAGAACAGGTTCTCAGAAGTCAGAAATACAACAGAAAATATATATACAGTGTGTGCAAATGTAGCAAGTTATGGAGGTAAGGCAATAAATAGGCTATAGTGCAGAATAATTACAATAGTATTAACACTGGAATGCTAGATGTGCAAGAGATTATGTGCAAATAGAGATACTGGGGTGCAAAAGAGCAAAATAAATAACAATACAACATTAGTCCCCCTTGTGCTGTATTGTAATTAATTGCCCTTGATCGGATTAGCTGATCGTCTAGCATTCATAATAGAAGTTGATTATTTCTGATATTGCTTGGTATATCATTAAGTATTTACACAAAAAGCCAATATGCCCAAAAATCATAAAAAATCTTATGTTGATAAGAATTGTCAACTGCTCATATAATAGTTTGAGTTGATGACGTAAATATGTGGTAGAAACATTTTAAGCTCTTGCATAAACAAATCATACTGAGTCTTACACATACAAATAAATTCAATAAAATACTAATCAATATCCTGTTTCAATTGTAATTAAGTAGATTTCAGATGATAAATCCACAACATTATCACAAAAACAATTAGTGCAAATATACAGAATTGTACTGCTTTATTTAACAACCAACGTGTATCCATTATTTGTACATATTCAAAGTTAAAATATATGCTGGATTCAAAACATTGGCTATTTACTGTATATACACAGAATACAATATTCACACATGGAAAAAATGGTACCAAAAGTCCAAAAACACATTACATTTCATTCATGTAGAAACACACATCTTAATCAACAAAGTAATGGATGTTTCAGCATTACAGACTCTTTGTGCAGCCATATCAAAATATCTATTTACAAATCTTAATAAAGAATTCCATGTTTTGATTTAAGAACAATACCCTTGAGTCAGTAAACTGTAGAATTTGAATAGATCAGTTGTTCTCATCAAATAAAATATTTCAATAGAAGTCATAGTACTGAAAGGCTTATCTTCTCTAATCTTCCAATCCCATCTCTCATTTACATTACATTTACATCATTTAGCAGACGCTCTTATCCAGAGCGACTTACAAATTAGTGCATTCAACTTATGATAGCAAGTGGGACAACCACTTTTTTTATTCTTTTTTTTATGGGGGGGTGGGGGAGGGGGGGTAGAAGGATTGCTTTATACTATTCCAGGTATTCCTTAAAGAGGTAGGGTTTCAAGTGTCTCCGGAAGGTGGTCAGGTGACTGTCCTGGCGTCGTGGGGGAGCTTGTTCCACCATTGGGGTGCCAGAGCAGCAAATAGCTTTGACTGGGCTGAGCGGGAACTGTGCTTCTGTAGAGGTAGGGGAGCTAGCAGGCCAGAGGTGGATGAACGTAGTGCCCTCGTTTGGGTGTAGGGTCTGATCAGAGCCTGAAGGTAAGGAGGTGAGGTTCCCCTCAAAGCACCGTAGGCAAGCACCATGGTCTTGTAGTAGATGCGAGCCTCAACTGGAAGTCAGTGGAGTGTGCGGAGGAGCGGGGTGACATGAGAGAACTTGGGAAGGTCGAACACCAGACGCGCTGCGGCGTTCTGCATAAGTTGTAGGGGTTTAATGGCACAGGCAGGGATCCCAGGCAACAGCGAGTTGCAGTAATCCAGACGGGAGATGACAAGTGCCTGGATAAGGACCTGTGCCGCTTTCTGTGTAAAGTAGGGTCGTACTTTGCAAATGTTGTAGATCATGAACCTGCAGGATCGGGTCACCGCTTTGATGTTAGCAGAGAATGACAGGGTGTTGTCCAGGGTCACGCCAAGGCTCTTTGCACTCTGGGAGAAGGACACAATGGAGTTGTCAACCGTGATGGCGAGATCATGGAGCGGGCAGTCCTTCCCAGGGAGGAAGAGCAGCTCCGTCTTGCCGAGGTTCAGCTTGAGGTGGTGATCCGACATCCACACTGATATGTCTGCCAGACATGCAGAGATGCAATTCGCCACCTGGTTATCAGAAGGGGGAAAGGAGAAAATTAATTGTGTGTCGTCTACGTAGCAATGATAGGAGAGACCATGTGAGGATATGACAGAGCTAAGTGACTTGGTGTATAGAGAGAATAGGAGAGGGCCTAGAACTGAGCCCTGGGGGACACCAGTGGTGAGAGCACGTGGTGCGGAGACAGATTCTCGCCACGCCACCTGGTAGGAGCGACCTGTCAGGTAGGACGCAATCCAAGAGTGAGCAGCGCCGGAGATGCCCAACTCGGAGAGGGTGGAGAGGAGGATCTGATGGTTCACAGTATCAAAGGCAGCGGATAGGTCTAGAAGGATAAGAGCAGAGGAGAGAGAGTTAGCTTTAGCAGTGCGGAGAGCCTCCGTGACACAGAGAAGAGCAGTCTCAGTTGAATGACCAGTCTTGAAACCTGACTGGTTTGGATCAAGAAGGTCATTCTGATAGAGATAGCAGGAGAGTTGGCTAGAGACGGCACGCTCAAGAGTTTTGGAGAGAAAATAAAGAAGGGATACTGGTCTGTAGTTGTTGACATCAGAGGGATCGAGTGTAGGTTTTTTGAGGAGGGGTGCAACTCTCGCTCTCTTGAAGACGGAAGGGACATGGCCAGCGGTCAAGGATGAGTTGATGAGCGAGGTGAGGTAAGGGAGAAGGTCTCCGGAAATGGTCTGGAGAAGAGAGGAGGGGATAGGTAAAGCGGGCAGGTTGTTGGGCGGCCGGCCGTCACAAGTCTCAAGATTTCATCTGGAGAGAGAGGGGAGAAAGAAGTCAAAGCATAGGGTAGGGCAGTGTGAGCAGGACCAGCGGTGTCATTTGACTTAATAAATGAGGATCGGATGTCGTCAACCTTCTTTTCAAAATGGTTGACGAAGTCATCCACAGAGAGGAAGGAGGGAGGGGGAGGAGGAGGAGGATTCAGCAGGGAGGAGAAGGTGGCAAAGAGCTTCCTAGGGTTAGAGGCAGAGGCTTGACATTTAGAGTGGTAGAAAGTGGCTTTAGCAGCGGAAACAGAGGAAGAGAATGTAGAGAGGAGGGAGTGAAAAGATGACAGGTCCGCAGGGAGTCTAGTTTTCCTCCATTTCCGCTCGGCTGCCCGGAGCCCTCTTCTGTGAGCTCGCAATGAGTCGTCAAGCCACGGAGCAGGAGGGGAGGACCGAGCCGGCCGGGAGGATAGGGGACATAGAGAGTCATAAGATGCAGAAAGGGAGGAGAGGAGGGTTGAGGAGGCAGAATCAGGAGATCGGAGGGAGAAGGATTTAGCAGAGTAGCGGGAGAGAGAGCGCGAAGGTTGCGACGGCACATTACCATCTGAGTAGGGGCAGAGTGAGTAGTGTTGGAGGAGAGCGAGAGAGAAAAGGATACAAAGTAGTGATCGGAGACTTGGAGGGGAGTTGCAGTGAGATTAGTAGAAGAACAGCATCTAGTAAATATGAGGTCAAGTGTATTGCCTGCCTTGTGAGTAGGGGGGGACGGTGAGAGGGTGAGGTCAAAAGAGGAAAGGAGTGGAAAGAAAGAGGCAGAAAGAAATGAGTCAAAGGCAGATGTAGGGAGGTTAAAGTCACCCAGAACTGTGAGGGGTTAGCCATCCTCAGGAAAGGAACTTATCAAGGCGTCAAGCTCATTGATGAACTCTCCAAGGGAACCTGGAGGGCGATAAATGACAAGGATGTTAAGCTTGAATGGGCTAGTGACTGTGACAGCATGGAATTCAAATGAGGAGATAGACAGATGGGTCAGGGGAAAAAGAGAGAATGTCCACTTTGGAGAGATGAGGATTCCTGTGCCACCGCCGCGCTAAAAAGATGCTCTCGGGGTATGCGAGAACACATGGTTAGACGAGGAAAGAGCAGTAGGAGTAGCAGTGTTTTCTGTGGTAATCCATGTTTCCGTCAGCGCCAAGAAGTCGAGGGACTGGAGGGTAGCATAGGCTGAGATGAACTCTGCCTTGTTGGCCGCAGAATGGCAGTTCCAGAGGCTGCCAGAGACCTGGAACTCCACGTGGGTCGTGCGCGCAGGGACCACCAGATTAGAGTGGCAACAGCCACGTGGTGTGAAGCGTTTGTATGGCCTGTGCAGAGAGGAGAGAACAGGGATAGACAGACACATAGTTGACAGGCTACAGAGAAAGGCTACAATAATGCAAAGGAGATCGGAATGAAATTAACTAAACATCTGGGAAAGCGAGAGAGCGGGGCCTCCCTCACTTATGTTTCACTGAAACACCCAAATATAACTCTCCCAACTTCCACCTCAGAAACTATCATTGTTGTATACTACAGTGGTTCAATGTTTCTAGGAAAGAGTTAGTCTATTCCTAGTTTTAATGACTCCAACCTAAGTGTAACTTTAACTGTAACTCACCATTTGCCCTCTATGAATTATTGTACAGTTAAACAAAGCAGTCTTCTGTGGGAAGCATTGGAGTCAACATGGGCCAGCATCCCTGTGGAACACTTTCGACACCTTGTACACTCCATGCCTGACGAGTTGAGGCTGCTCTGAGGGTAAAAGGGGGGGTGCAACTCAATATTAGGAAGGTGTTCCTAATGTTGTGTACATTCAATGTATAAAGTTTGTATGTGAAAACTATTTAAAATGCATACTTTCAGTTCTTCCAAACTCCAGTGGTGGAAAAAGTACCCAATTGTCATACTTAAGTAAAAGTATAGATACCTTAATAGAAAGTTACTTAAGTAAAAGTGAAAGTAAAATACTATTTGAGTAAAAGTCTAAAAGTATTTGGTTTTAAATATACTTAAGTATCAAAAGTAAAACGTAATTGCTCAAATATACTTAAGTATCAAAAGTAAAAGTAAAAGTATAAATCACTTAAAATTCCTTATATTAAGCAAAGTACGGATAGCCAGGGGCACACTCAGATATTATTTATAAAAGATGCATTTCTGTTTAGTGAGTCATTAGGAATGACCACGTGTTCTCTTGATAAGTGGTTGAATTTGACAATTTTCCTGTCCTGCTAAGCATTCAAAATGTAACAAGTAGTTTTTGTTATCAAGGAAAATGTATGGAGTAAAAAGTACAATATTTTCTTTAGGAATGTAGTGAAGTAAAAGTAAAAGTTTTCAACAACATAAATAGTAAAGTAAAGTACAGATACCTAAAAAAAATGACTTAAGTAGTACTTTAAGGTATTTTTACTGAAGTACTTTACACCACTGCCAAACTCACTTCACTCGCGCATAAGAGGAAGGCTTGCACTACTGGTGCTGGTACATGCACAGATCAAACACACTGCTGGAACGCCGATTAAGCTGTTTACATGTACTAATGCCATACTCGGCCCTCGGCCATAATCAGTTTAATATTTAATTATTAGTGTGCATGTAAACATACTCAGTGTATGGTGCCATGGGTATAGAGGTGTGTAGATGTAGAGGGATAAATGGGGTTGTTGAGACATGAATTAAGAGAGGTTGCTTACATAGAAATAGAATGAATATGGTCATTCTAGTTTAGTATTTGCTAACCTGTTGGGTAGTCAAGTGTGATCAAACGCACATCCTTTAGAGGGGTGCAGTGCTGAAAAAAGTAAGTATAAAATAAATACAGCCTGCACACTCATAAGCTCCACCACACACCTTTATTCACAAACAAACAACTTTTGATCCTTTAAGCCATTTCCTGTAAATGCCATCTGATTCATGTATTATTATGACAACCACTTTTGGGTATTAACATACGTTTTGTCTACCTGATATAAATGTCTATACAGTTATAATATTCAATAAATAAATACATATACACAGCATATATAAGAATCCCCTTTCAACCTAAATATGTATAGACCACCCTAATTGATGCTTGTCCTATGTCTATAAATATGGGTGTGGTACACTTCCGGTGAAATTACTAAATTAGTGTGTAGGCTCCATTTCTTTTATACTAACCTGTTGGGTTCCATCGGGGTGTGTTATGAGCTGCACATGCTGCTGACCAATGGCCTCAGTCTCAGTCATCTGTTCCAAACAGGACTCCTCCTCCTGCTCCTCCTCAACCGGGGCAAAATTAACTGAGGGATCATCGATGGCCTCTGAATCACATGGAATAACAACAATGACATTTCTCAATAATCGTCTCGTGACTCAGTCATTATTCTGGTTGCAGTCCTGATAAGGGCATAACAGCAGTCAATGATTCACTGTGAGCAACCTTTAAACACTGTGCCGTGAGGTATACGTCAGACTTCAGAGGTAATCTACAGGTAACTGCCAAAATAAAGGAAACGCTTGAGTAAATTAGGGATACAAAGTATATTGAAAGCACAAAGTGGATACGTTTCTGTGTCCCTTTCAGAGTGAGTGACACATTGACTTTATATAGTGTACCAAGAGTTGTTCCCTCGCTTACGGCCATACCAGCCTGAATACGTCTGATCTCGGAAGCTAAGCAGGGTCGGGCCTGGTTAGTACTTGGATGGGAGACCGCCTGGGAATACCAGGTGCTGTAAGCTTTTTGTCCCAGTAGAGCGTGCTCTTGTGTCATGGAGCAACTGCCTTTTATTTATCACCCTAATAATATCATGTATTTTTATTGGACTAAATGCAGTTTGTATGTGCTTCCCTGCCCTGCCCTGATCAAATTAAATAATAGACAGTGCGTTTCCCTCAAAATATATGTGTCATGGAGCAACAGCCTTTTATTTATCACCCTAATAATATCCTGTATTTTTATTGGACTAAATGCAGTTTGTATGTGCTGTCCTAACCTGATCAAATTAAATAATAGACAGTGTGTTTCCCTCAAAATATAGAAAGTACATTCAGCCATTGTTTTTAGTCGGTTCATTAAGTTGCACGGAAATACTAATCACTGATACATTTTGTTCATGTCTTTAGATAGTGTACCAAGAGTTGTTCCTGCGCTTAAGGCCATACCAGCCTGAATATACCTGATCTCGTCCGATCTCTGAAGCTAAGCAGGATCGGGCCTGGATAGTACTAGGATGGGAGACCTCCTGGGAATATCAGGTGCTGTAAGCTTTTTGTTCCACTAGAGAGTGCTCTTGTGTCATGGAGCAACTGCCTTTTATTTATCACCCTAATAATATCATGTATTTTTATTGGACTAAATGCAGTTTGTATGTGCTGTACTAACCTGATCAAATTAAATAATAGACAGTGCGTTTCCCTGAAAATATAGGCAGTACATTCAGCCTTTTTTCTTTAGTCTGTTCATTTAGTTGCATGGAAATACGAATCACTGATACATTTTGTTCATTACTTTATATAGTGTACCAAGAGTTGCTCCTGCGCTTACGGCCATACCATCCTGAATATGCCTGATCTCGTCCGATCTCGGAAGCTAAGCAGGATCTGGCCTGGTTAGTACTAGGATGGGACACTGCCTGATAATACCAGGTGCTGTAAGCTTTTTGTTCCACTAGAGAGTGCTCTTGTGTCATGGAGCAACTGCCTTTTATTTATAACCCTAATAATATCGTGGTCTCTAGCTCACTGCACCAGCAGGAGTGGGTTCGATCCCCGGGACCACCCATACACAAAAATGTATGCACGCATGACTGTAAGTCGCTTTGGATAAAAGCGTCTGCAAAATGGCATATTATTATTATATTATTATGTATTTTTATTGGACTAAATGCAGTTTGTATGTGCTGCCCTGCCCTGCCCTGATCAAATTAAATAATAGACAGTGCGTTTCTTTCAAAATATATGTGTCATGGAGCAACTGCCTTTTATTTATCACCCTAATAATATCATGTATTTTTATTGGACTAAATGCAGTTTGTATGTGCTGTCCTAACCTGATCAAATTAAATTATAGACAAAGCGTTTCCCACAAAATATAGGCAGTACATTCAGCATTTGTTTTTAGTCAGTTCATTAGGTTGCACGGAAATTCGAATCACTGATACATTTTGTTCATGTCTTTATATAGTGTACCAAGAGTTGCTCCTGCGCTTACGGCCATACCAGCCTGAATATACCTGATCTCGTCTGATCTTGGAAGGTAAGCAGGATCGGGCCTGGTTAGTACTTGGATGGGAGACCGCCTGTGAATACCAGGTGCCGAAAGGTTTTTGTTCCACTAGAGAGTGCTCTTGTGTCATGGAGCAACTGCCTTTTATTTATCACCCTAATAATATCATGTATTTTATTGGACTAAATGCAGTTTGTATGTGCTGCCCTGCCCTGCCCTGCCCTGATCAAATTAAATAATAGTCAGTGTGTTTCCCTCAAAATATATGTGTCATGGAGCAACTACCTTTTATTTATCACCCTAATAATATCCTGTATTTTTATTGGACTAAATGCAGTTTGTATGTGCTGTCCTAACCTGATCAAATTAAATAATAGACAGTGCGTTTCCCTCAAAATATAGGCAGTACATTCAGCCTTTGTTTTTAGTCGGTTCATGAAGTTGCACGGAAATACGAATCACTGATACATTTTGTTCCCTCAAAATACATGTCATTTATTATTAGGGTGACACAAGAGATGCTATGTCTGTTCCATGGGGTCTCACTGATAGAGCGATGTCTGTGGAATTAACAATACAACTCTATGGTTCAGAGGAAGAGAGAGAGAGAGAGAGAGAGAGAGAGAGAGAGAGAGAGAGAGAGAGAGAGAGAGAGAGAGAGAGAGAGAGAGAGAGAGAGAGAGAGAGAGAGAGAGAGAGAGAGAGAGAGAGAGAGAGAGAGAGAGAGAGAGAGAGAGAGAGAGAGAGAGAGAGAGAGAATCTGTATCATATAGTATTATATTATCACAGTTTTTCCCAACTCCAGTCCTCCAGTACACATTTGTATTGTAGCCCTGGACAAAAACACCTGATTCAGATGTCAAGGGCTTGATGATTAGTTGACAAGTACAATCAGGTGTGCTTGTCCGGGGCCACAACAAGATATGTATTGTTGGGGGCAGTGGAGGCTGCTCATAAGTGGAGGACGGTTCATAATAATGGCTGGAGTGGAATGGCTGGAATGGAGTGAATGGAATGGTATCAAACAGATGAAAACCATGTTGTTGATACCATTCCATTTACTCCATTCCAACCATTATTATGAGCTGTCCTCCCCTCAGCAGCCTCCACTGGTTGGGCGTACTCGAGGACCGGAGTTGGGAAACACTGTAGTAGAGTATAAAAATGTTTTGTCTATCAAACCCATTCATTGTTTCAGAGTCTCGTACCAAGCTGTATATATTCTTCCCATGATGGCTCATAGTGTCTCTGATTGCTCAGGGGACATTCATACATCACTGTCTTATTGCTCTCCCTCTGCAGCTAGACACTAATGAGAAACAGTTGACTGTTCATTCCAGCCCTCAGTCATACACCCACACACACATACACACACACACATACACACACACACACACAGATATGCATGTGCACCCACGCATGCATGCATAGGAACGCATGCACACACACATTAATGCAGACACGGACACACACAAACATAGGCATGCATGCATAGGCATGAGCGCATGTACGCAAGCGCACGCACGCACACACACACACACACACACACACACACACACACACACACACGCACACACACACACTGTCCATCATGTCCTATGAGCAGGGTAAAGACAGAGCCAGCAAAAACAGCAGCTGACAGACCGTAATAGAGCCTGGCTGTCAATGTGTTGTCAGGAGTATCCCCCTGAGGATAGACTGGTCACTTAAAGCCAATATTACTCTTGATAGGTGTTAGCCTGGTGTTACAGTACAGTGAGGGGAGCTCGGCCAGGTCAAGGGATTCTCATAGCTCAGGATCTAGAATAGCCCCTGGCATAGATAGCCTACCGAAGTGTGAAAAGAGTGTGGATCTCTATTAATTGTCCTCACTGTAGTAATACTTATCTAACTGTGCAGTCTTATGAAAAGTACTTGGATTAAAATGATGATGTAATCTTTTATTTCACGGACATGTTGGAGGTGTGTTTGAGCGTCCAGTGAACCTCATCAATGTTACAGTCTCTAGAGCAGAGAAATGGCTTCTCTCAATGTCCTTGTAGCTAGATCACTGTGATGCCCTGACCACTTCATGTGGATAGAGGAGTGGGTGTGTGCGTGGGTATTTTTGTGTGTGTAGGTGTGTGTCCGTGCATGTCTGTATGTACATGCATGTCTGTTTGTTTGTACACCTGGGTGAGAGAACCTTTGATCCTCTTATTGGGGGAGTTGAATATTTGAATTCATAAATGGACACATCTCACCATCCCTTGTACTGTCTCTCCTCTATCCACCCATTCATCCCCCCTCTCTCTTCTCTCTCTCCCCTTTCAGAGTTAATATGTTCTGCGTCTTTTCTAGATTAACAATCATCAAAAATACATGTACAGTGTCTATGTTATGTTGATTTAATTCAATGTCTACTTTATCAACAGTATGTTGATGTCAGGCTGGTCTTTGTTGTGGAGAGTGCACTCATGTAGGACTAAGATGTTTCTCAGGTTAAAGATAGAGCTTGGCTGTAGCCTAAAACGATGTGCTGCAACTACTTCTCTCAGCTCATTATCCATGCATGTAGGCCACTGGAATATGCAGCTCTGGGGAGGCTGTACATCTGGTGACCGCAGGCATGACAGAGACAGAAAAGTGCAGTTTGACAGAAATCGTACCTGTGAGAATTCATAAAATAACTACATTCTCAAAGTCATGGATAAAGCTCACTATTCTGTCACCCTTCAAGATGATAAAACGACAAGATCACGCTCCAGAGTTATCTTACAAGGACTACATCATGATGTGTGAAAACATGAGGTACATACAGTATGTGTGGTACTCCATTACTCTGATGACACCAATATATCCTCCCTGCTGTAATATAGGCAAAGAGAATGAGGCTGTAGTATGATAATGTTCCTATCGTCCCTATTTAGGTTGACTTATTTCACCAATCTCCCTGTAATCTGTTGGAAACCCACCAGTAACACAGCACCTTCAGGCCGCTCAGATATGTGGTGATATGTGGGCTCTATTTTAAGCATGTGAATCAAAAATAATTAGGCCCTGAGATTGCGAGGCGTTATTAAAATGCTAAACAGTTGAAGGGGTGGATAACAAGACAATCTAAACCTCATCAGGACATGGGAGGGAAGGACAGAGGGAGAAAATAGAACATGTCTGCTTTGTATTCACTGTGGGTGATTGTTATTTCATATATTACATAATGTAATATGCCCATGGATCATTATTGACCAAATTAACTCAATGCTGATGTATTCACTCTTCCCTACCTGTAGTGGTTTGATATATTTTTTGTTTATGTATTAGTTTTGGTGAATTCAAACACATATGCCTAACCTAAGCATGCTGCTTCCATATCAACAGTAGTGAACATTTGCTGCAGAAATATTAACTGTTTTTATTAATTGATCATAGTATAGCTTTTGCTATATTGAAATGTTCATTAGGCCTACAGCTCGGTCTCCACTGTCAACATGTAGTCATAAAGTGCTGCAAGCTCCAGTAGCTTTGCATCCTCATTGGCATTATCAGTAGCAGGGCTAGCGGAGGCAGCCATATCCTTCATCTCATTGTTATCTTCCTCATCCTCAGCGATGAGGGCTTTCAGGCTGGTCTCACTGACGGATTTCTCCATAGAGGTGTCTGTTAGGGTGGAGATCAAATCTTCAGCAGAGTCATCCTTCACATCCTCATCAGTAGCGATCATGTCCTTAGTGCTCTCAGGGGTCAGTGCCATGTCAGGAGTGGAGTTCTGGGTGCTTGAGTCTGATGTGTGAACCTCTGTCATGGTCTCTGATGACTGGGTGGTCACCATGGAGATCTGTCTCTGAGAGGTGGCAGTGGTCTGTGTGTCTGTGTTCATATCTGTTGTCTGTGTTTCTGTCTGCGCCTGTGTCGAAGTGTTGGTAGTGGATGGCTTTCTCTCTGTCCTAGTTGCCATAGACGAGGTGGTCAGAGGGACTCCAGGTAGCTGCCACTCCAGCGGGAGGATGGCCAGGTTCCTAGCCAGGGAGAACTGGGAGAGGGAGCTCTACCCGGAGGAAAAGGGGGGTTAGGTTGAGGTCAGAGGGGAAACTGCCTGGATGTGTGAATCTCTGTCTGTCCGTATAGTAAGTCAGGTTTCAGTAACTTACGTGGGCACATGGTAGAGTCGGAGAGTCAGGACTTATGTAAATATTCTCCACATGGGTCTTCACTTGCCGGGGTGTCCTTTGATTTGCCTGCATAAGACAATTGCAATACCCAATGATAAAACATTATGGGAAAGATCTTTTGCTCACAATAAAATATGATACAGCATGTTTGCTTGTCTCACAGAGTTTGGTCTTTGTCCCAAATTAGTTCCCTTGTCTGTTTCTGGTATTGTACTTCTGGGTTCGTGGTCTTGAGATGATTTCAATAGCTGGACTTCAGTCCAGTCTTTCTCCCTCCCTACCTTTCCATTACTCTTGTCCTTGACCTTTTTGGTTGTAACATCTCCTCCAGACCAGTCTGAGCCTGTTTAGATTAGACATTTTGATTTTGAAGACACATCTTTCCAAGTGGAGCAATATCATTCTATATCTAATCAACAGACAACCCATAACACTCACCAGTATCAGATGCATTATCTTCGTCCTGGTCCTTTTTACTCTGTCTGTGCTGAGAGGGACGAGTTTTCTTCAGCTTGACTTTCCCTCCACAGCAGAAGAGAGTGAACAGCTGCAGGGCCGCCACAGCTGGATAGATGCTCTGCTTCTTCTCTTTCTGCTGGGTCTCCTTTGCTTTCTTCACATGGGAGACCTCAGGGTCACAATCAGTACATCAGTTAGAAATCTACTGATATTTCAAACTACAATATCAATAGCCAATGAGCTCTAGTGTGTTTCCATGGCAAAATGTTACCCAATAATAACTAGGGTTAGTGCTATCCGAGATCCTTGAGACATCCCTACCCTAAACCCTAACCTTACCTCTACCCTTACCCTAACTCTAACCTTAACCCTTACCTTAACCATTTCAATTTCAACTTCAATGGGGGTAAGGTCAGAGCTGGGACGTTCCATGGATTCCGTTAAGACTTTTTTAACTAGTAGGGCCTACCCCATCCGAAGGGGGCATTGTGACATTATCACATTTGTCAAGCAGTGTCAAAGTATCAAATTCAACACAATATACTGTGTTTTCCTTATTGTGGTCATTATCAATTATCAAATGCATTGGCAAATCCTCATTGATAAGCAGGTTTGGATGTCTTACCGAGTTAGATCTTTGTTTAATGTCTTTTTCTGTTTCCGGTGTCGTTCTGCGTTTGTGGTCCTGCGATTTCTGAACTTCAATCCAAACTTTCTCTTTCCGAACCTTTCCTTTACTCTTGTCCTTGATCCTTTTCACATCACCTGCAGAATAGTCAGAGCCTGTAAGTGAAACATTTCCTCCAAGTGAAGCCTAAATAATTGTACTATGTAGCAGCACTAGTCAATAGACACCTCCTCACAGTCACCAGTATCAGAGTCATTATTGTTGTTCGTATCGTGTATCGTTGTTGCCTTTCTCCCCTCACCATTCTGGGAGGGATCAAATGGTGTCTTCTTCATCCTGACGCAGCTCAGCAGTGTAAACAGCTGAAGAAAGGTCAGGGCTGGAGGGATGCTCTTCTCCTTGGGTTTATTTTTATGTTTATGGGTCTCCTTTGGTTGCTCCCTAGGGGAGACCAGAGGGACAGGGTCACTAAGTGTCTGACCCATAACACGCTAGGGTAGTGTACTGTTGTAATCAATCAAATCAGTTATAGGTTGAGAGATGTAGCTAACACGCTCTTCCTGAGCTTGTCTAACAATTTTAATGTGGTCTGGGATTCTGTTAGAAGTGTGTTTCCGTGGCAACGTTATCTCATAATGTTCCCTTATAATAACTAGTGCTCCATCCCTGGTAAAGTGACATTGTGACATCATCAAGTTCCAGAACACTGGAGCAGCCTATTACTATAGACCTAGTCTGCCTGTATGTCTGTATGTCTGTCTGTACAGATGTAGGATCTTAATTTGATCACTCTTTTGTTGCTGAGATTTGTACTGCAGAGTAAGAAATGCAAACTTGTATTGTATTACAAAAGGCTTCTAAAGTTTGTCATTTCCATTTTAAAATGTCAGACTTGATTTGCCCAAACAGAAAATGTATCAACCCCTACAATAAATGTCCATTAATTATAATCCACATCATAATTCACATTTCCTGTTGCTGCATAATTATTTTCCTGCTGTAGCAAACTGGCTCAAATTAAGATCCTACATCTGTATGTCTGTCTCTCTCTTTCCTTCTCTCTCCATCTCTCTCTCTGCCTGCACTCATATTCAACCTCTGCCTTCACCCTATTGAAGCACTTTGTTTTCTCATCTATTGCCTGCCTGCATCATGTTGCAAGGAGACGGTGGCTGAGCACAGGTCAATCACTCCACATTGAGAATGATTATACAGTTGATTATCAAGTGCCACACTCAACATATTACTACTGTTGGCAATCAGAATACATACTTGTTGTAGTCCAAGAGTCTACTCAGTGAATACATGCAGGCCAGCGGGCAAGAGTCTATATTCACACCTCCTCTATGTCTGCACTATTAAAAGCAGATCGCCGCCACATGTAGCATAAGAGATAGGTAAACAGCCTTTATGCGACACCTTCATTATTCACCATCTTTGTCATCTGTATGGGAGAGCATGGGGAGGCAGTGCTGTGCTGCTATGCCTTAAAAGGCCACCAGAGAGCATAAAATGACTACATACAGTATGTCAATGACCAAATGTTGTATGTAAAGCAATCATGAATGGTTTTCTAATATACTGTTTAGTACAACACATATCATAAAATAGTCTACACATCACAACATAGGCTACACACAAGTGCAAGTTTCAGTGGGGTAACTGAATTGATTCCCTTCAAAAATGTCAGTCCATTTATCCAATGAATCCTCCTTTTTCTCCCTCTCTCTCTCTCTCTCTCTCTCTCTCTCTCTCTCTCTCTCTCTCTCTCTCTCTCTCTCTCTCTACTCTCTTTTATCCTCCCAAGACTGTTACATGTGTAATATGTTTTTTATCCAATGATAGTAAAGATCATTAATGTTGCCATTAATTTGAAAACGATAAAAAACTGCCAGTTCAGTGTTTGGCTACAGTTTAGCCCTGCAGCTCTCTGTAAAGGCAGTAAGGCTCTTGCAGTCCAGTGAAGATTAGATTGCTTTACAGGCCAGTGAGCCTGGGTGAATCCACAGAGAGCCGCACACAAAGACTGGCACAGAGAGATCAGAGTGGTGCCTCCTGGGTAGTGATGATGAACAAACCTTGGCCTCTCCTGAGGACGATAACAAATGCCTTCATCCTCCAGCCAAGACCATTAATGGCCAGATAAATGCAGGGTGTGTGTATGTGTTTCAGAGGGTTAATGTACATGTGGGTGTGTTGGTAGTAAGTGTTCTATAGAGGGACGATGTGTGTTTTCTTCTATGTGTGTCTGTCAGTGTGTTTATGCACTCTACCTAGTCTTCCTTTCAGACCCCTAGACACTTGTATGGCCACAGGGTGCATCCTGATGGCTTATTGGATTCCCTTTTAGTGAGGGCCAGTAGCTAAACAAATAAAGGCAGCCATGTCTCTGTGTTATGACCTCCACCACTGTGGTCACAGCCGGCATGAAGTCTATTATACATTTACAGGATAAACATTTTAACTTCAAACATTAAACCAAGCAGAACTAGGTAGGACGGGGAATCATATACTGTACCTTGGGACTCTGGTCTAGTGGTGTTATCTCAGTGAATAGTGCAAGGTGTTGTAATATCAGAATCAATACACAAATATATGTGTATGTGCGTGCATGCATTCCTGCCTATCTGCCTGTGTTTGTGTGTGTGTGTGTGTACGTGCATGCATATGCCTGTGTGATTGAGTGCTGGGTTTAGTGAACTTGTCGTTCCATCATCATGATGGCACTGACCTTCTCTCGACCAATGTGTTTTGGCCAATGTGTTTTGGCACAGCCTATCCTCTCTTGATTTGATTTGATGGATCCCCATTAGCTGACATCAATGGTGACAGCTAGTCTTACTGGGGTCCGACACATAACGAACAAGACATTACAGACAAAATACAACTGACATACATTTAGAAACATGAACATGTCGTGTGTGTGCATCTATCAGTTACACATACATGTCAGTACATACAGTCGTGGTCAAAAGTTTTGAGAATGACACAAATACTAATTTTCACAAAGTCAGCTGCCTCAGTTTTGATGATGGCAATTTGAATATACTCCAGAATGTCATGAAGAGCGATCAGATGAATTGCAATTAATTGCAAAGTCCCTCTTTGCCATGAAAATGAACTTAATCCCCCAAAAAACATTTACACTGCATTTCAGCCCTGCCACAAAAGGACCAGCTGCCATCATTTACATTTTAGTCATTTAGCAGACGCTCTTATCCAGAGCGACTTACAGTTAGTGAATGCATGGAGCAACTGCCTTTAATTTATCACCCTAATAATATCATGTATTGTTATTGGACTAAATGCAGTTTGTGTGTGCTGCCCTGCCCTGATCAAATCAAATAATGGACAGTGCGTTTCCCTCAAAATATAGGCAGTACATGCAGCCTTTGTTTTTAGTCTAGGAGACAGTCAATGTCTGTAGTCCATTAGGGCACTATAAAATCCCTTCAATGTTTTGCCTGATTCCGTTAATTCCCAAGTTCCCTTTTCTCCGTTTAGATTTCCCCGTTGACCGTTTGTCCCTGTTTTGGCAGGTTTTCACTCTCAAAAGTACACCTTTTTAATAGCAAAACAGCACAATTGGATGTTCTATGTCCACAACAATGTTTAAACCCTATCAGGTGACCATTTGTGAGGTCTGCGAAAAATGTAAGACATTTAGATTTTGGGGTGTAGTTACCCTTAAATGCAAGCGTGCACCAGGAAGAGACCTTTGTTTGGTTAAGCGGTGTTGCTGTAGAACAAATGGCCACTGGAGTGATGCAAATGATCACGGTATAATTCTGCCAGGCAGGCATAGGCTACTTTGTAGTTAACATTTACTTGCGAAGGTTTTGGGGAAAGCCATTCCTTCCCTACCAGAAAAAGGTTATCATTAGCATCATCGCTAACGGCTACACAAAGTGTAGACATACGCGCGCACCGCACACATGCACACAGACAGGGGCATTCCTGTGCCGTTTCAGAAAGTTCATGGAAATACGAATCACTGATGCATTTTGTTCATGTCTTATGATTGACTTGGGCAAATGAATGCGTTTTCTAACAAGTTGAATAGATTTAGTTGATTTCTTACTAAGTTCAATAAATGTTTGAATATTGTTGAATTTCGGTTTAATGTCTGGATTCCGTGATTCGGTCCGCAACGCCTATTTTATAGGGCCCTGGTCAATGAACTTTTCATAAATCAACATAGGATATGCCCTCTCCCCCCCACAATACTCAAATATATGTATATATATATTGGAAATGTAAGCAAGGGTTGAGCTTCTTCAGTTTGTGTCACAAAGTGGATACGTTTCTGTGTCCCTTTCAGAGTGAGTGACACATTGACTTTATATAGTGTACCAAGAGTTTCTTCCTCGCTTATGGCCATACCAGCCTGAATACGCCCGATCTCGTCCGATCTTGGAAGCTAAGCAGGGTTGGGCCCCCCTTGGTTTGTGCTGTGGTGGAGACCTCTGTGGGCTATACTCGGCCTTGTCTCAGGATTGTAAGTTGGTGGTTGGGGATATCCCTCTAGTGGTGCGGGGGCTGTGCTTTGGCGGAGTGGGTGGGGTTATATCCTTCCTGTTTGGCCCTGTCCGGGGGTTTCTTCGGATGGGGCCACAGTGTCTCCCGGACCGCTCCTGTCTCAGCCTCCAGTATTTATGCTGCAGTAGTTTATGTGTCGGGGGCTGGGGTTAGTTGGTTATACCTGGAGTACTTCTCCTGTCTTATCCAGTGTCCTGTGTGAATTTAAGTATGCTCTCTCTAATTCTCTCGTTCTCTCTTTCTCTCTGAGAACCTGAGCCCTAGGACCATACGTCAGGACTACCGGGCATGATGACACCTTGCTGTCCCCAGTCCGCCTGGCCTTGCTGCTATTCCAGTTTCAACTGTTCTGCCTGCGGCTACGAAACCCCTACCTGTCCCAGACCTGCTGTTTTCAACTCTTAATGATCGGCTATGAAAAGCCAACTGAGAGACCTGAGCCCTAGGACCATACGTCGGGACTATGAAAAGCCAACTGAGATTTATTCCTGATTATTATTTGACCATGTTTGTCATTTATGAACATTTTTGAACATCTTGGCATGGTTCTGTTATAATCTCCACCCGGCACAGCCAGAAGAGGACTGGCCACCCCTCATAGCCTGGTTCCTCTCTAGGTTTCTTCCTAGGTTTTCGCCTTTCTAGGGAGTTTTTCCTAGCCACCGTGCTTCTACACCTGCATTACTAGCTGTTTGGGGTTTTAGGCTGGGTTTCTGTACAGCACTTCGAGATATTAGCTGATGTAAGAAGGGCTATATAAAATAAAATTGATTGATTGATTGATTGATTGGTTAGTACTTGGATGGGAGACCTCCTGGGAATACCAGGTGCTGTAAGCTTTTTGTCCCAGTAGAGCGTGCTCTTGTGTCATGGAGCAACTGCCTTTTATTTATCACCCTAATAATATCATGGATTGTTATTGGACTAAATGCAGTTTGTGTGTGCTGCCCTGCCCTGATCAAATCAAATAATGGACAGTGCGTTTCCCTCAAAATATAGGCAGTACATGCAGCCTTTGTTTTTAGTCTAGGAGACAGTCAATGTCTGTAGTCCATTAGGGCACTATAAAATCCCTTCAATGTTTTGCCTGATTCCGTTAATTCCCAAGTTCCCTTTTCTCCGTTTAGATTTCCCCGTTGACCGTTTGTCCCTGTTTTGGCAGGTTTTTGCTCTCAAAAGTACACCTTTTTAATAGCAAAACAGCACAATTGGATGTTCTATGTCCACAACAATGTTTAAACCCTATCAGGTGACCATTTGTGAGGTCTGGGAAAAATGTAAGACATTTAGATTTTGGGGTGTAGTTACCCTTAAATGCAAGCGTGACCAGGAAGAGACCTTTGTTTGGTTAAGCGGTGTTGCTGTAGAACAAATGGCCACTGGAGTGATGCAAATGATCACGGTATAATTCTGCCAGGCAGGCATAGGCTACTTTGTAGTTGAACATTTACTTGCGAAGGTTTTGGGGAAAGCCATTCCTTCCCTACCAGAAGAAGGTTATCATTAGCATCATCGCTAACGGCTACACAAAGTGTAGACAGTGCACTCGCTTACGGCCATACCAGCCTGAATACACCCGATCTCGTCTGATCTCGGAAGCTAAGCAAGATTGGGCCTGCTTAGTACTTGGATGGGAGACTGCCTCGGAATACCAGGTGCTGTAAGCATTTTGATCCACTAGAGAGTGCTCTTGTGTCATGGAGCAACTGCCTTTTATTTATCACCCTATTAATATAATGTATTTTATTGGACTAAATGCAGTTTGTATGTGCTGCCCTGCCCTGCCCTGATCAAATTAAATAATAGTCAGTGCGTTTCCCTCAAAATACATGTATCATGGAGCAACTGCCTTTTATTTATCACCCTAATAATATCCTGTATTTTTATTGGACTAAATGCAGTTTGTATGTGCTGCCCTGCCCTGGTCAAATTAAATTATAGACAAAGTGTTTCCCTCAAAATATAGGCAGTACATTCAGCCTTTGTTTTTAGTTTGTTCATTAAGTTGCATGGAAATACGAATCACTGATACATTTTGTTCATGTCTTTATATAGTGTACCAAGAGTTGTTCCTGCGCTTACGGCCATACCAGCCTGAATACACCCGATCTCGTCTGATCTCGGAAGCTAAGCAGAATTGGGCCTGGTTAGTACTTGGATGGGAGACCGCCTGGGAATACCAGGTGATGTAAGCTTTTTGTTCCACTAGAGAGTGCTCTTGTGTCATGGAGCAACTGCCTTTTATTTATCACCCTAATAATATCATGTATTTTTATTGGACTAAATGCAGTTTGTATGTGCTGCCCTGACCTGCCCTGATCAAATTAAATAATAGACAGTGCGTTTCTCTCAAAATGGATGTGTCATGGAGCAACTGCCTTTTATTTATCACCCTAATAATATCATGTATTTTTATTGGACTAAATGCAGTTTGTATGTGCTGACCTGCCCTGCCCTGATCAATTTAAATAATAGACAGTGCGTTTCCCTCAAAATATATGTGTCATGGAGCAACTGCCTTTTATTTATCACCCTAATAATATCATGTATTTTTATTGGACTAAATGCAGTTGGTATGTGCTGCCCTGCCCTGGTCAAATTAAATAATAGACAAAGCGTTTCCCTCAAAATATAGGCAGTACATTCAGCCTTTGTTTTTAGTCGGTTCATTAAGTTGCACGGAAATTCGAATCACTGGTAAATTTTGTTCATGTCTTTATATAGTGTACCAAGAGTTGTTCCTGCGCTTACGGCCATACCAGCCTGAATACACCTGATCTCGTTTGATCTCGGAAGCTAAGCAGGATTGGGCCTGCTTAGTACTTGGATTGGAGACCGCCTGTGAATACCAGGTGCTGTAAGCTTTTTTTTGCGCTAGAGAGTGCTCTTGTGTCATGGAGCAACTTCCTTTTATTTATCACCCTAAAAATATCATGTATTTTTATTGGACTAAATGCAGTTTGTATGTGCTGTCCTAACCTGATCAAATTAAATAATAGACAGTGCGTTTCCCTGAAAATATAGGCAGTACATTCAGCCTTTGTTTTTAGTTGGTTCATTAAGTTGCATGGAAATACGAATCACTGATACATTTTGTTCATGTCTTTATATAGTGTACCAAGAGTTGTTCCTGCGCTTACGGCCATACCAGCCTGAATACACCTGATCTCGTCTGATCTCGGAAGCTAAGCAGGATTGGGCCTGCTTAGTACTTGGATGTGAGACCGTCTGGGAATACCAGGTGATGTAAGCTTTTTGTTCCACTAGAGAGTGCTCTTGTGTCATGGAGCAACTGCCTTTTATTTATCACCCTAATAATATCATGTATTTTTATTGGACTAAATGCAGTTTGTATGTGCTGACCTGCCCTGCCCTGATCAATTTAAATAATAGAAAGTGCGTTTCCCTAAAAATATATGTGTCATGGAGCAACTGCCTTTTATTTATCACCCTAATAATATCATGTATTTTTATTGGACTAAATGCAGTTTGTATGTGCTGCCCTGCCCTGGTCAAATTATATAATAGACAAAGCGTTTCCCTCAAAATATAGGCAGTACATTCAGCCTTTGTTTTTAGTCGGTTCATTAAGTTGCACGGAAACTCGAATCACTGGTAAATTTTGTACATGTCTTTATATAGTGTACCAAGTGTTGTTCACTCGCTTATGGCCATACCAGCCTGAATACGCCCGATCTCGTCAGATCTCGGAAGCTAAGCAGGTTTAGGGCTGGTTAGTACTTGGATGGGGGACCACCTTGGAATACCAGTTGCTGTAAAAGCATGTAAGAAGCTATGACGTGGACTGATAATCTGTGTTATATGCTGAGATGTGAAGATGTGATGTGAAATATGAAGCTATGATATGTAAAAAATAAGCTGTGAAGCTATGTGATGTGAAATATGAAGCTATGATATGTAAAAAATAAGCTGTGAAGCTATGAGATGTGAAGATGTGATGTGAAATATGAAGCTATGATATGTAAAAAATAAGCTGTGAAGCTATGAGATGTGAAGATGTGATATGAAGCTATGATATGTAAAAAATAAGCTGTGAAGCTATGAGATGTGAAGATGTGATGTGAAATATGAAGCTATGATATGTAAAAAAAATAAGCTGTAAAGCTATGATGGGTTATTTAAAAAAAAAAAAAAAAAAAAAAAAAATTGTTTGATCTCGGAAGCTAAGCAGGTTTGGGCCTGGTTAGTACTTGGATTGGAGACCGCCTGTGAATACCAGGTGCTGTAAGCTTTTTGTTCCGCTAGAGAGTGCTCTTGTGTCATGGAGCAACTGCCTTTTATTTATCACCCTAAAAATATCATGTATTTTTATTGGACTAAATGCAGATTGTATTTGCTGTCCTAACCTGATCAAATTAAATAATAGACAGTGCGTTTCCCTGAAAATATAGGCAGTACATTCAGCCTTTGTTTTTAGTCGGTTCATTAAGTTGCATGGAAATACGAATCACTGATACATTTTGTTCATGTCTTTATATAGTGTACCAAGAGTTATTCCTGCGCTTACGTCCATACCAGCCTGAATATGCCCCTTTCGGTAATTGAGGAAGTGGAAACAGGTGCGGTGGTATTGGAGGAGAAGGAGAGGGAATTGGTTGCTGCGTTTTGAAATCTTTTTTTGTTTGGTTATTTATGTGGAATTTGATTTTTGTTTTTGATTTATTAGTAAGAGTTGTTTCTCCCCTAGCAGCTTTTGCTGGGGGGAAGGAAAGGAGGGGAAAATACAGATATAATTAGTTAATCGGATCGGACAACAATAGATACAACGACCTACGCGATGGAACAGACAAAGAGTACTGGACATGGAGGAAAAGTTCCTGATGCACCATCATCGAGGGAAAAGTCCTATGATAAGACTTGTACGGTGGCGGTGGATATCACTGGGGAAAAGAAATTAACGATGATGGAATTGCTGAGAGGGATAAAGGAGGCGTGTGGAACGGTGATAGGGTGCAGATTTAAAGGTGATCAGAAGTATGAGATTACGATGTCCCATGTCCATGGGAAGGAGAGGTTAATGGATGGACTAAAAATCAAATCGTGCACGGTAATGGCGAGGGACATTTCAGCGGATGAGCTGGTGGTGTCCTTTATGAATTTACCAGTGTATATTAGTGACGATACTATCGTGGCAAAATTGGAAGGATGGGGTGTGAAGGCGGTTTCTGGGATTAAGAGGAGATTATGGCCAGGAACAGAGATCGCTGATGGCACAAGATTCTGTAAAGTTCGGTTTACAGACGTGGTGCGCTCACTACCATATTCTACCAAGTTTGAGACGTTGGAGGGGACTGAGTACTTTCGAGTGATACATGACAGGCAAGTTAAAGTGTGCCGAATTTGTATTCAGTCTGGCCACGTGAGTACGGGACTGTCCTGATTTTCTATGTCGGAGATGCGGAGCACAAGGGCACTATGCAAGAGAGTGCGTCGAGAGAGAGGAGAGACCATGTAATGGATGTGGGGAGAGAAGAATGCGCTGTACGTGTACTGGGCCAACAGATGGTGAAGACATGGAACAACAGGAGGAGGAGATGGAAGAAGAGAGAGTGGAGGAGGGGGGACGTGATGGAGGACGGGGAAAAAGGAGACAAGGATGGTGGAGGAGGAGGAGATGGTGAATCTACTGCGACAGAGGGGATGGAATTGGGGGCGAGCATGGATGTCGAATTCCTAGATGACTACTGCACAGATGGAAAGGAGCCTGATGGTGGAGAAGGAGGAGGAGGTGAGCAGGAAACGGAAACATCTGAAGGTGAGGGAGATGAAGATAATGGAGGGGTTGTACCTGACACTATTCCTGAAAGTATGGATGTGAAGGGGAATCCGCGAAGAGGAAGGACTCTGAGAGTGAAGTGTCCGCGGGTGAAGTCCAAAGGGTGAGGGAAGAAGCAAAGGAAAGTAGGAAGAGCAAGATCAAGAAGAAGAAGAAAAGACTGGGTCTTGATGATGGGAAAAATCAACATATTAATTGTACTTATGGTGAGTGTTGTATCTGTTAATATTAATGGACTAAGGAATATGGGAAAGTTAGAACAGACAGTGAGTCTACTACAGGCTGATATTTTATGCTTCCAAGAGACACACTGGACTGACAGTATGATGGATGGAGTAAGAAAGAGATGGATGGATTTGATTTATTATAATAATGGTGGGGAGAGGACGTGTGGGGTTGCTATATTAATTAAGAGGGATAGTGTACAGAATATTAGGCAAGTGTATGCGGATAAAGAGGGTAGACTTTTGAGTGTTAAATTTGAATTTCTAAATGTGCAATACACTTTATTGAATGTTTATGCACCTAATAATGAGAGTGACCGAGAAGTATTTTTTAAGGCACTTGAGCAACATTGTGTGGGTAACTGTATATTGGTTGGGGATTTTAACGTTAGATTGACAAAACTGGACACGTCAAGGAGTACTTTGTTGCGCTCTGACATGTCTAGGCGAGTATTGTTGGGGATAATGAAGGATCATTGTCTGAGTGATGTATGGAGGGGAATGCATCCAGGTCAGAGAGTTTTTTCAAGGAGGCAGGTTGTTTTGAAGGTTCTCAGGCAAAGCCGCATAGATTATTGTTTAGCGGCGGAAAATATAGTGCAATATATACAAAAGATTAGGTATGATTTTAATACATTAAGTGATCATGCCTCTCTTGGTTTCCTGCTGGGTCCTAGTGTGCCTTCTAGAGGGGGGTGGTGTATGGTGTTTGAATGCTGAGCTACTAAAAGAAGGAAAATATATTGATATGATTTCTGATTGTATAAATAGAGAAATATTGAGTGATTTTAAAAGTGTTAATATTGGTTTGTGGTGGGAGGGTCTAAAAGAGAAGATTAGAGGGTTGAGCATTAAATATGCAAGACGAAGGAATTTTCTTTTAAAGAGGGAGAGGATAGCTTTGAATAAAAGACTAGACATTGAGCTGGGAAAAGTTGATACGGTGGAGGGTTATGATATGGCAGGTTTTATGGAAGCTCAGGCTGCGGTACATAACTTTGAAAAGAGTGCATGTATGGGGGGCAATAGTAAGGAGTAGAGTACAGTATGCCATAGAAGGAGAGAAATGTACATCCTTCTTTTTAGGGTTAGAAAAGAAGAAGCAGGCTAGAAACTATATTACAGAAATCGAGAATGAGAGGGGGGAGACAGTGAATGATCTGGTGGGGATTTTAGATACAATAGAATGTTTTTATAGTAATCTTTTTAAAAAAGAATGCAATGATCAAGGATGTATAGAAGAGGTGTTGAGCTATGTAGATGCCAGAATATCAGAGGATGAAAGACTCATGTGTGACACAGACTTGGCGGTCACAGAGATACGGGAGGCGATTTTGTCTGCTCATAGAAATAAGAGCCCTGGCTCTGATGGGCTGACAAGTGAGTTTTACAAAACATTTGTGGATATAATGGCACCTGTTTTATTAGATGTGTACAAATATATGGAGCAATCTCAGGAAGTCTCGGAGTCGATGGCGACTGGCTTAATAACTATAATATATAAAAACAAGGGAAGTAGGAAAAGATTAGAAAATTTTAGGCCATTATCTATTTTAAATGTAGATTATAAGATCTTAACTAAGGTGCTGGCTAACAGAATTAATAAAGTAATGGGGAAGTATTATTTCAGAGACACAGGCTTACAGTGTTCCTGGTAGAGAAATAGCAGACATTATTTGCACTTTAAGGGATGTCATAAGACATATGAAGGGTGAGGAGGTGTAGTATTGAGCATTGATTTAAATAAAGCTTTTGATAGAGTAGAACATTCATTTCTAATGCAGACGCTTAAAACTTTTGGATTTGGGAGCAGAATGGTGGCCTGGATACAGCTGCTATACGGTGCTGCAGTAAGTAGAGTAAAATGTAACGGGTTACTTACTGATGCTTTCCCATTGGAGAGGTCGGTGAGGCAAGGATGTCCATTGTCTGCGGCCTTATATTGTATGTCGGTTGAGCCTCTGGTGGCTCTCCTTAAAGCAGACCACCAGATCCGAGGCGTTTCTATTCCAGGGGGTGGAGTCAGCATTGTGCAGCAATATGCAGATGACACTACAATTACTGTTAGAGATGTGGAAAGTGTAAATAGAGTGATGGAGTGTTTTGAGCTCTTTGGGAAAGCATCAGGTGCTAAGATTAATGTAGAAAAGACTGAGGTTTTGTATGTGGGGCTAGTGAATGATAATGGGTGTAGGTATCATTTTAAAAGAGCTAATGGCTATTTTAAAGCGTTGGGGAGTTATTTTGGGTATTGATGAAAAGGAGGCATGTGATAGGACTTGGGCAGGTGTATTGAATAAAATCAAACAAACTATGGCATTTTGGAGATGGAGGAATTTAAAATTGAAAGGAAAGGTAGTGGTAACAAATTCTTTACTAATATCTAAATGTGTATATGTCATGGATGTGCTTCAGATGCCAGAGTGGGTTTTAAAAGAACTTAATTCTATTGTTTCTAACTTCTTGTGGGATGGCAAAGGGGCTAGAATATCTAGGTCTACACTTGCTGCAGAATATAAAGATGGGGGGTCTAAAATTAGTGGACATAGACGTGAAAAGAAAAGCATTAAGAATTAAAATTATACAGAAGTATTTATATGGGGAGGAAGAATATGGGTGGAAGAGGTTCTTTAGGAATTATTTGTATAATAATGGAGGATGTGAAGAGAGTGGGTTATTAATGATATGGAAAAAGCCTATGTATGAACAAGTTCCTCTGTTTTATCAGGAAGTGTTACGTGCATGGGGAGAATTTCTTCCTCGGTAAAATATGTGTGTGAACATAAGGATATAATACTGAATCAACCTGTGTTTTTAAATCCCAAAAATTATGTTCAATGATGAAGTGTTGTATAATCCCCTTTTATGAGGGCTGGACTGAGACTTATTAAAGACTTTGTATATGAAGTTATTCCTGGGTTTCTAAGAGGCCAGGCCATTTATGACAATGTGAAGGATGTGGATGATACAGTTTGGAAAGGTACTATATTGAATGGATTTGAACGGGTGAAAAGTAGCATTCCAGCAGAATGGGTTTCTGTCATTAATGGAGATGGAATTTGGGAAGATTTATATGTATTACCGAATTTATATATTGACAATGGGGATAAATGGAAAACATTGGCTAGTGTCAGAACAAATGTTTTTATAAACAATTACTGGTTACTGACAGGCCTGCTGCTGAGAAGAGGTGGGTAGAACTGTTTCGAAGATGGATCGAAAAGTATTATGGAAAAACTTATACTTACATGGGAATAAATTGGAATGTGAAAATAACGATTTTAAAATAAGACATAATCGGATATACACAAAAGTAGTGCTGCATCAAATAAATAAAGAAATAAAAAGAGAATGTGATATATGTGGTAAGGCACCAGAAAATTTATTACACTTATTTGTAGAATGCGAGGATTTAAAAGATATGTTTTGTAAAGTAAAGGAAATAATATGTAAAAACTGGGGGAGTGGTTTGTTGGAAAAGAATGCGTGGGAGGAATTGGTTTTATTTGGAGTGGGAGATGAATGTAAAGGGGTTAATGTGAGGTTGTTGAATATTGTATTGAGTTTTGTTAGGTATGCAATTTTTTGTGGGAGGAATTATGCTTATTTTGAAGGGAGGAGGGTAAGGGTGTGGGGTATTTTTGTAGCTTTGTTTAAGAAGCACATCGATATGTTTTATAGTTATGGATTGGAAGATTTTGATGAACTTTTTGTAGAGGGGAGTGGGTTAATTGCAAGGGTGGATGGTGGAGGAATCACTTATAATTTTTGAAAGGAATATTTTGATATTTTCTATGTTTATTTTTATTTGACAGGGAGATGCTTTTAAATCTGCCTATTTAATATGTGGAATTTGATATGTCTTAGTCATGTCTGGTTTTTGTATACTAGGTTTTTGTTTTTATTTCTTTGGGTTCTTTGATTTGATAGGGGGTGAATTGTTCGCCTGCCTATGGTAGAATAGTTTCTAGTGTATGGTTTTTTGTATATAACACTGTACATGGTATAATATAAGTGTATTTGATGAATATTTTACAATAAAAAAAAAAAAAAAAAAAAAAAAAATATGCCTGATCTCGTCCGATCTCGGAAGCTAAGCAGGATCGGGCCTGGTTAGTACTTGGATGGGAGACCGCCTGGGAATACCAGGTGCTGTAAGCTTTTTGTTCCACTAGAGAGTACTCTTGTGTCATGGAGCAACTTCCTTTTATATATCACCCTAATAATATCATGTAATTGTATTGGACTAAATGCAGTTTGTATGTGCTGCCCTGCCCTGCACTGATCAATTTAAATAATAGACAGTGCGTTTCCCTCAAAATATATCTGTCATGGAGCAACTGCCTTTTATTTATCACCCTAATAATATCATGTATTTTTATTTGACTAAATGCAGTTTGTATGTGCTGCCCTGCCCTGCCCTGATCAAATTAAATAATAGTCAGTGCGTTTCCCACAAAATACATGTATCATGGAGCAACTGCCTTTTATTTATCACCCTAATAATATCCTGTATTTCTATTGGACTAAATGCAGTTTGTATGTGCTGCCCTGCCCTGGTCAAATTAAATAATAGACAAAGCGTTTCCCTCAAAATATAGGCAGTACATTCAGCCTTTGTTTTTAGTCAGTTCATTAAGTTGCACGGAAATTCGAATCGCTGGTAAATTTTGTTCATGTCTTTATATAGTGTACCAAGAGATGTTCCTGCGCTTATGGCCATACCATCCTGAATATGCCTGATCTCGTCTGATCTCGGAAGCTAAGCAGGATTGGACCTGGTTAGTACTTGGATAGGAGACCGCCTGGGAACACCAGGTGCTGTAAGCTTTTTGTTCCACTGGAGAGTACTCTTGTGTCATGGAGCAAATGCCTTTTATATATCACCCTAATAATATCATGTAATGTTATTGGACTAAATGCAGTTTGTATGTGCTGCCCTGCCCTGCCCTGAACAATTTAAATAATAGACAGTGCATTTCCCTCAAAATATATGTGTCATGGAGCAAATGCCTTTTATTTATCACCCTAATAATACCATGTATTTTTATTGGACTAAATGCAGTTTGTATATGCTGCCCTGGTCAAATTAAATAATAGGCAAAGCGTTCCCCTCAAAATATAGGCATTACATTCAGCCTTTGTTTTTAGTCGGTTCATTAAGTTGCACGGAAATTCGAATCACTGGTAAATTTTGTTCATTTCTTTATATAGTGTACCAAGAGTTGTTCACTCGCTTACGGCCATACCAGCCTGAATACGCCCGATCTCGTCAGATCTCGGAAGCTAAGCAGGTTTAGGGCTGGTTAGTACTTGGATGGGGGACCACCTTGGAATACCAGTTGCTGTAAAAGCATGTAAGAAGCTATGATGTGGACTGATAATCTGTGTTATAGGCTGAGATGTGAAGATGTGATGTGAAATATGAAGCTATGATATGAAAAAAAAAAAAATAAGCTGTGAAGCTATGAGATGTGAAGATGTGATGTGAAATATGAAGCTATGATATGTGAAAATAAGCTGTGAAGCTATGAGAAGTGAAGATGTGATGTGAAATATGAAGCTATGATATGTAAAAATAAGCTGTGAAGATGTGATGTGAAATATGAAGCTATGATATGTAAAAATAAGCTGTGAAGATGTGATGTGAAATATGAAGCTATGATATGTAAAAAAAAAAAGCTGTAAAAAGCTATGATGGGTTAATTTAAAATAAAAATAAATAAAAATACACCCGCTCTCGTCTGATCTCGGAAACTAAGCAGGGTTGGGCCTGGTTAGTCCTTAGCTGGGAGACCTCCTGGGAATACCAGATGCTGTAAGCTTTTTGTTCCACTAGATAGTATTATTGTGTCATGGAGCAACTGCCTTTTATTTATCACCCTAATAATATCATGTATTTTTATTGGACTAAATGCAGTTTGTATGTGCTGCCCTGCCCTGCCCTGATCAATTTAAATAATAGACAGTGCGTTTCCCTCAAAATATATGTGTCATGGAGCAACTGCCTTTTATTTATCACCCTAATAATATCCTGTATTTTTAATGGACTAAATGCAGTTTGTATGTGCTGTCCTAACCTGATCAAATAAAATAATAGACAGTGCCTTTCCCTCAAAATATATGTGTCATGGAGCAACTGCCTTTTATTTATCACCCTAATAATATCCTTTATTTTTATTGGACTAAATGCAGTTTGTATGTGCTGTCCTAACCTGATCAAATAAAAAAATAGACAGTGCGTTTCCCTCAAAATATAGGCAGTACATTCAGCCTTTGTTTTTAGTCGGTTCATTAAGTTGCATGGAAATACGAATCGCTGATCAATTTTGTTCATGTCTTTATATAGTGTACCAAGAGTTATTCCCTTGCTTACGGCCATACCAGCCTGAATACACCCGCTCTCGTCTGATCTCGGAAACTAAGCAGGGTTGGGCCTGGTTAGTACTTAGATGGGAGACCTCCTGGGATTACCAGATGCTGTAAGCTTTTTGTTCCACTAGATAGTATTCTTGTGTCATGGAGCAACTGCCTTTTATTTATCACCCTAATAATATCATGTATTTTTATTGGACTAAATGCAGTTTGTATGTGCTGCCCTGCCCTGCCCTGCCCTGATCAAATTAAATAATAGACAGTGCGTTTCCCTCAAAATATAGACAGTACATTCAGCCTTTGTTTTTAGTCGGTTCATTAAGTTGCATGGAAATACGAATCACTGATACATTTTGTTCATGTCTTTATATAGTGTACCAAGAGTTACTTCTGTCTTATGGCCATACCAGCCTGAATACGCCTGATCTCGTCAGATCTCGGAAGCTAAGCAGGATCGGGCCTGGTTAGTACTTGGATGGGAGACAGCCTGGGAATTCCAGGTGCTGTAAGCTTTTTGTTCCACTAGAGAGTGCTCTTGTGTCATGGAGCAACTGCCATTTATTTATCACCCTAATAAAATCATGTATTTTTATTGGACTAAATGCAGTTTGTATGTGCTGCACTGCCCTGCCCTGATCAAATTAAATAATAGACAGTGCGTTTCCCTCAAAATATAGGCAGTACATTCAGCCTTTGTTTTTAGTCGGTTCATTAAGTTGCATGGAAATACTAATCACTGATACATTTTGTTCATGTCTATATATAGTGTACCAAGATTTGTTCTCAAGCTTACGGCCATACCAGCCTGAATATGCCCGATCTCGTCTGATCTCAGATGCTAAATAGAGTCATGCCTGGATAGTACTTGGATGGGAGACCGCCTGGGAATACCAGTTGCTGTAAGCTTCTTGTTCCACTAGAGAGTACTCTTGTGTCATGGAGCAACTGCCTTTTATTTATCACCCTAATAATATCATGTATTTTTATTGGACTAAATGCAGTTTGTGTGTGCTGCCCTGCCCTGCCCTGATCAATTTAAATAATACACAGTGCGTTTCCCTCAAAATATAGGCAGTACATTCAGCCTTTGTTTTTAGTCGGTTCATTAAGTTGCACGGAAATACGAATCACTGATACATTTTGTTAATGTCTTTATATAGTGTACCAAGAGTTGTTCCCTCGCTAACAGCCATACCAGCCTGAATATGCTTGATCTCGTCCGATCTCGGAAGCTAAGCAGGATCGGGTCTGGTAATTACTTGGATGGGAGATTGCCTGGGAATACAAGGTGCTGTAAGCTATTTGTTCCACTAGAGAGTACGCTTGTGTCATGGTGCAACTGCCTTTTATTTATCACCCTAATAATATCATGTATTTTTAATGGACTAAATGCAGTTTGTATGTGCTGCCCTGCCCTGATCAAATTAAATAATAGACAGTGCGTTTTCATCAAAATATATGTGTCATGGAGCAACTGCCTTTTATTTATCACCCTAATAATATCATGTATTTTTATTGGTCTAAATGCAGTTTGTATGTGCTGCCCTGCCCTGCCCTGATTCAAATTAAATAATAGACAGTGCGTTTCCCTCAAAATATAGGCAGTACATTCAGCCTTTGTTTTTAGTCGGTTCATTAATTTGCATGGAAATACGAATCACTGATACATTTTGTTCATGTCTTTATATAGTGTACCAAGAGTTTTTCCTTCGCTTACGGCCATACCATCCTGAATATGCCCGATCTCGTCTGATCTAGGAAGCTAAGCAGGATCGGGCCTGGTTAGAACTTGGATGGGAGACTGCCTGGGAATACCAGGTGCTGTAAGCTTTTTGTTCCACTTGAGAGTACTCTTGTGTCATGGAGCAACTGCCTTTTATTTATCACCCTAATAATATCCTGTATTTTTATTGGACTAAATGCAGTTTGTATGTGCTGTCCTAACCTGATCAAATAAAAAAATAGACAGTGCGTTTCCCTCAAAATATAGGCAGTACATTCAGCCTTTGTTTTTAGTCGGTTCATTAAGTTGCATGGAAATACGAATCGCTGATCAATTTTGTTCATGTCTTTATATAGTGTACCAAGAGTTATTCCCTTGCTTACGGCCATACCAGCCTGAATATTACTGATCTCGTCAGATCTCGGAAGCTAAGCAGGATCGGGCCTGGTTAGTACTTGGATGGGAGACCGCCTGGGAATACCAGGTGCTGTAAGCTTTTTGTTCCACTAGAGAGTGCTCTTGTGTCATGGAGCAACTACCTTATATTTATCACCCTAATAATATCCTGTATTTTTATTGGGAATAAATGCAGTTTGTATGTGCTGCCGCCCTACCTGGTCAAATTAAATAATAGACAAAGCGTTTCTCAAAATATAGGCAGTACATTCAGCCTTTGTTTTTAGTCGGTTCATTAAGTTGCACAGAAATCGAATCACTGGTAAATTTTGTTCATGTTCTTTTATATAGTGTACCAAGAGTTGTTCTCTTCGTGTAACGCATACCATCCTGAATATGCCTGATCGCGTCTGATCTCGGGCTAAGCTGGATTGGGCCTGGTTAGTACTTCCGGATGGGAGACCTGGGAACTACTGCCTTGGAATCAGGTGCTGTAGCTTTTGTTCCACTGGAGAGTACTCTTGTGTCATGGAGCAACTGCCTTTTATATATCACCCTAATAATATCATGTATTTTATTGGACTAAATGCAGTTTGTATGTGCTGCCCTGCCCTGCCCTGATCAAATTAAATAATAGTCAGTGCGTTTCCCTCAAAATACATGTATCATGGAGCAACTGCCTTTTATTTATCACCCTAATAATATCCTGTATTTTTATTGGAATAAATGCAGTTTGTATGTGCTGCCCTGCCCTGGTCAAATTAAATAATAGACAAAGCGTTTCCCTCAAAATATAGGCAGTACATTCAGCCTTTGTTTTTAGTCGGTTCATTAAGTTGCACAGAAATTCGAATCACTGGTAAATTTTGTTCATGTCTTTATATAGTGTACCAAGAGTTGTTCCTGCGCTAACGGCCATACCATCCTGAATATGCCTGATCTCGTCTGATCTCGGAAGCTAAGCTGGATTGGGCCTGGTTAGTACTTGGATGGGAGACCTCCTGGGAACTGCCTTGGAATACCAGGTGCTGTAAGCTTTTTGTTCCACTGGAGAGTACTCTTGTGTCATGGAGCAACTGCCTTTTATATATCACCCTAATAATATCATGTAATTTTATTGGACTAAATGCAGTTTGTATGTGCTGCCCTACCCTGCCCTGATCAATTTAAATAATAGACAGTGCGTTTCCCTCAAAATATATGTGTCATGGAACAACTGCCTTTTATTTATCACCCTAATAATATCATGTATTTTTATTGGACTAAATGCATTTTTGTTGTGCTGCCCTGCCTAGTCAAATTAAATAATAGACAAAGCGTTTCCCTCAAAATATAGACAGTACATTCAGCCTTTGTTTTTAGTCGGTTCATTAAGATGCACGGAAATTCGAATCACTGGTAAATTTTGTTCATGTCTTTATATGGTCAGCGAAGACTTGGTTGCAGGATCCAGGTTAGGCCAATCTCGTCTGATCTCGGAAGACAAGCAGGACTGCCTGGTTAGTACTTGATGGGGGAGAACCTGGCAATACTAGGTGCTGAAAGCAATTTGTTCCACTAGAGAGTGCTCTTGTGTCATGGAGCAACTGCCTTTATTTATCACCCTAATAATATCCTGTATTTCAATTGACTCAAATGCAGTTTGTATGTAAAAGGTGTCCTAACCTGATCGGTTAAATAATAGACAAAAGCGTTTCCCTCAAAATATAGGCAGTACATTCAGCCTTTGTTTTTAGTGGTTCATTAAGTTGCACGGAAATTCGAATAACTGGTAAATTGTTATGTTTTATATAGTGTACAAGAGTTGTTACTTGCTTACTGGCCATAACACTGAATACACCCAGATCTCAAATTATTAAGCAGGTTTAGGGCTGGTTAGTACTTGGATGGGGGACCACCTTGGAATACCAGTTGCTGTAAAAGAACAAGAAGCTGGGTGACGTGGACTGATAATCTGTGTTATGCTGAGATGTGAAGATGTGATGTGAAATAGAAGCAAGGATATGTAAAAATAAGCTGTGAAGCTTATGAGATGTGAAATATGAAGCTACGATATGTAAAATAAGCTGTGAAGCTATGAGATGTGAAGATGTGATGAAATATGAAGCTATGATATGAAATATGGTAAGATGATGGGTTAATTTTTAAAAAAAAAAAAAAAAAATGCCTGATCTCGTCCGATCTCGGAAGCTAACAGGATTGGGCCTGGATAGTACTTGGATGGGAGACTTCCTGCGAACTGCCTTGGAAAACCAGGGTGCTGTTTGTTCCACTGGAGAGTACTGTTGTGTCATGGAGCAACTGCCTTATATATACCCTAATAATATCAAACATTTTATTGATAAATGCAGTTTGTATGTGCTGCCCTGCCCTGCCCTGATCAATTTTAAATAATAGACAGTGCTGCTTCCTCAAAATATATGTGTCATGGAGCAACTTCCTTTTATTTCAAATATATGTATTTTTATTGGATAAATGCAGTTTGTATGTGCTGCCCTGCCCTGGTCAAATTAAATAATAATAAAGCGCCAAAATATGGGGAGTAATTAGCCAGTTTTTAGTGGTTATTAAGTTGCACGGAAATTTAAATACGGTAAATTTGTTATGTTTTATATAAAGTACTTGAGTTGTTACTTGCTTACGGCCATACCAGCCTGAATACACCCGATCTCGTCAGATCTCGGAAGTTAAGCAGGTTTAGGCTGGTTAGTACTTGGATGGGGGACCACTCTGGAATACCAGTTGGGGTTGCAAAAGAATGTAAGAAGCTATGACGGGAGGATAATCTGTGTTATATGCTGAGATGAAGATGATGTGAAATATGAAGCAACATATGTAAAAATAAGCTGTGAAGATGGGAGAATATGAAGTATGATATGTAAAAATGAGATGTGAAGATGTGATGTGAAATATGAAGCTATGATATGTAAAAATAAGTAAAAAAAAGTTATGATGGGTTATTAAAAAATATATATATATATATATAACCCGATCTCGCTGATCTCGAACTAACAGGATTGGCCTGCTAGTACTGGATGGGAGACCGCCTCACACACCATGTGCTGTAAGGTTTTTGTTCCACTAGAGAGTGCTCTTGTGTCATGGAGCAACTGCCTTTTATTTATCACCCTAATAATATAATGTATTCTTATTGGACAAAATGCAGTTTGTATGTGCTGCCCTGCCCTGCCCTGCCCTGATCAATTTAAATAATGGACAGTTTCCTCAAAAATATATATGTCATGGAGCAACTGCCTATTTATACCCCAATAATATCATGTATTTTTATTGACTAAATGCAGTTTGTATGTGCTGCCCTGGTCAAATTCATATATAAAAGATAAAAGCTGCCTCTCAAAATATAGGCATTACATTCAGCCTTTGTTTTTAGTCGGTTCATTGCGGAAATTTGAATCACTGTATAAATTTTGTTATTTATTATATAGTGTACCAAGAGTTGTTCACTCGCTTACGGCCATACCAGCCTGAATACACCCGATCTCGTCTGATCTTGGAAACTAAGCAGATGGGGCCTGGTTAGTATTGATGGATACGCTGGGAATACCACTGCTGTAAGCTTCTTTGTTCCACTAGAGAGTGCTCTGTATCATGGAGCAACTGCCGTTTATTTATCACCCATAATATAATATTTTATTGGACTAAATGCAGTTTGTATAAATGTGGTAAATTATATAATAGACAAAGCGTTCCCCAAAATATAGGATTAATTAGCCTTTGTTTTAGTGATTCATTAAGTTGCACGGAAATTCGAATCACTGGTAAATTTTAATTCATTTCTTTATATAGTGTACCAAGAGTTGTTCACTCGCATACGGCATACCAGCCTGAATACACCCGATCTGGATCTGAAACTAAGCAGGATGGGGGCCTGGCTAGTACTTGGATGGGATACCGCCTGGGAATACCATGTGCTGTGGTTTGTTCACTAGAGAGTGCTCTTGTGTCATGGAGCAAACTGCCTTTATTTATCACCCTAATAATATCATGTAATTTTAATTGGACTAAATGCAGTTTGTATGTGCTGCCCTGCCCTGCCCTGATCAATTCTAAATAATAGACAGTGCATTTCACTCAAATATATGTGTATGCAGCAGCTGCCTTTTTATTTATCACCCTAATAATATCATGCATTTTTATTGGACTAAATGCAGTTTGTATGTGCTGCCCTGCCCTGGTCAAATTAAATAATAGACAAAGCGTTTCCTCAATATAGGAGTAATTCAGCCTTTGGTTTTAGTGTTATTAAGTTGCAATGAAATTTAAATACTGGTAAATTTTGTTCATGTCTTTATATAGTGTACCAAGAGTTTTTCACTGCTTATGGCCATACCACAGCCTGAATACACCTGATTCTCGGAAGCAAAGGGGTGATTGGGGCCTGGTTAGTACTTGGATGGGAGAACCCCTGGGAATACCATGTGCTGCAAGCTTTTGTTCCACTTCAGAGTGCTCGTGTGTCAGCGGAGCAACTGCCTTTTATTTATCAAATTTAATAATATCATGTAATTTTTATTGACTAAATGCAGTTTGTATGTATGTCTGCCCTGCCCTGATCAATTTAAATAATGGACAGTGCGTTTGCCTCAAAATATATGTGTCATGGAGCAACTGCCTTTTTATTTATCACCCTAATAATATCATGTATTTTTATTGACTAAATGCAGTTTGTATGTGCTGCCCTGGGTCAAATTATATAATAGACAAAGTCTCAAAATATAGGAATATTAGTCTTTTGTTTTTAGTGGTTATTGTGCACGGAAATTAAATAGATATTTTTATATAGTGACAAGAGTGTTACTAATTAGGCATACCAGTAGAATACAAATGTGGACCTCGTCTGATCTCGAAACCAAGCAGGATATAGCCTGGTTAGTACTTGGATGGGATACCGCCTCTGGGAATACCAGCGTGGGTTTTTGTTCCACTCAGAGAGTGCTCTTGTGTCATGGAGCAACTGCCATTTATTTATCACCCTAATAATATCATGTATTTTTATTGGACTAAATGGGTGTATGTGCTGCCCTGCTCCTGCCCTGATCAATTTAAATAATAGACAGTGCATTTCACCTGGCAAAATATATATGTATGGACAACTGCCTTTATTTATAAAATAATATAGTATTTTATTGGACTAAATGCAGTTTTTCATGTGCTGCCCTGGACAAATTATATAATAGACAAAATGCATCTTCAAAATATAGGATTAATTCAGCCTGTTTTAGTGGTTATTAAGTTGCACGGAAATTGAATCACTGGTAAATTTTGTTATTTTTATATAGTGTAACAAGAGTTGTTACTCGCCACGGTCATACCAGCCTGAATACACCCGATCTTGTCTGATCTCGGAAACTAAGCAGAATGGGGGTATTAAGGATGGGAGAACCCCTGGGAATACCATGTGCTGTAAGCGTTTGTTCACTAGAGAGTGCTCTTGTGTCATGGAGCAACTGCCTTTATTTATACCTCCTAATAATATCATGTATTTTTATTGACTAAATGCAGTTTGTATAAAGGGCCTGCCCTGCCCGATCAATTTAAATAATGGACAAAGTGCGTTTGCCTCAAAAATATATGTGTCAGTGGAGCAACTGCCTTTATTTATCAAATTTAATAATATCATGTATTTTTATTGGACTAAATGCAGTTTGTATGTGCTGCCCTGGTCAAATTAAATAATAGACAAAGTGTGTAAAATATAGGCATTATATTTAGCCTTTGTTTATTGTTCATTGTGTACCTGAAATTCTAAACACTGGTAAATTTTGTTTATTATTTTATATAGTGTACCAAGAGTTATTCACTTTCTACGGCCATACCAGCCGTGTGTCTGCCCTGCCCTTGGATCAAATTAAATAATAGACAGTGCGTTTCTCTCAAAATATATGTGTCATGGAGCAACTGCCTTTATTTATCACCCTAATAATATCATCTATTTTTATTGATCACTGCAATTTGTATGTGGTGACCTGCCCTGCCCTGATCAATTTAAATAATAGACAGTGCTTTATATATGTGTATGGAGCAACTGCCTTTTATTTATCACCCTAATAATATCATGCAATTTTATTGGACTAAATGCAGTTTGTATGTGTTGTCTCTGCCCTGCCCTGATCAAACTAAATAATAGACAGAGCATATTTCTCTCAATATGTGTATGGAGCAACTGCCTTTTATTTATCAAATTCTAATAATATCATGTATTTTTATTGACCAAATGCAGCTTGTTTGTGGTGACCTGCCCCACCCTGATCAATTTAAATAATAGATAAAGTAAGTGTTTTCCTCAAAATATATGTGTCATGGAGCAACTGCCCTTTATTTATCATAACCCAATAATATCATGTATTTTTATTGGACTAAATGCAGTTTGTTGTGCTGCCCTGCCCTGGTCAAATTAAATATGATAGAAAAGCGTTTTAAAATATAGGAACTGGTACATTCAGCCTTTGTTTTTAGTGGGTTCATTAAGTTGCATGGAAATTGAATCACTTGGTAAATTTTGTTCCATGTCTATACCATATAGTGTACCAAGAGTTGTTCACTGCTACGGCCATACTAGCCTGGAGATATGCCCGATCTCGTGAGATCCTTCGGAAGATAAGCGGATTGTGCCTGGTTAGTACTTGGATGGGAGACCGCCTGGGAATACCAGGTGCTGTAAGCTTTTGTTCCACTAGAGAGTGCTCTTGTGTCATGGAGCAACTGCCTTTTATTTATCACCCTAATAATATCCTGTATTTCTATTGGACTAATGCAGTTTGTATGTGCTGTCCTAACCTGATCAAATTTAAAATAATAGACAGTAGCGTTTCCCTGAAAATATAAGCAGTACATCTCAGCCTTTGTTTTAAGTCTGTTCATTTAGGTTGCATGGAAATACGAATCATTGATACTTTGTTCATTTCTTTATATAGTGTGTACCAAGAGTTGTTTTCTGCGCTTATGGCCCATACCATCCTGAAATGCTGATCCTCGTCCCATCTCGGAAGCTAAGCAGGATTGGGCCTGGATAGTACTTAGATGGGAGACTGCCTGGGAATACAGGTGCTGTAAGATTTTGGTTCCACTAGGAGAGTGCTGTGTCATGGAGCAACTGCCTTTTATTTATCACCCTAATAATATGTATTTTATTACGGACTAAAGGTAGTTTGTATGTGCATGCCCTGCTTTGCATTGCCCTGATCAATTTAAAATATTGGACAGTAGTTCCCTCAAAATATATATGTCATGCAGAACACTGCCTTTTATTTATCACCCTAATAATCATCCTGTATTTTTATTGGACTAAATGCAGTTTGTATGCTGCCCTGGTCAAATTAAGTATAATAGACAAAGCGTTCCCTCAAAATATAGGCATTACATTCAGCCTTTGTTTTTAGTCCCGGTTCATTGTTGCATGGAAATTCGAATCACTGGTAAATTTTTGTTTCATTTCTTTATATAGTGTACCAAGAGTTGTTCACTCAGCTTACGGCCATACCAGCCTGAATACACCCGGGATCTCGTCTTGATCTCAAGGAAACTAAGCAGGATGGGGCCTGGTTAGTACTTGGATGGGATACCCCATTACTGGGAATACCATGTGCTGTAAGCTTTTTGTTCCACTAGAGAGTGCTCTTGTGTCTATGGAGCAACTGTACCTTTATCACCCTAATAATATCATGGGTTTTTATTGGACTAAATGCAAGTTTGTATGTGCAGCCCGGTCAGAATTATATAATAGACAAAGCGTTCCCCTCAAAACATAGGCATTACATTCAGCCTTTGTTTTTAGCTTCCAGTTCATTAAGTTAGCATGGAAATTGAATCACTGGTAAATTTTAAGTTCATTTCTATATAGTGTACCAAGAGTTGTTCACACGCTTACGGCCATAGCCTGAATACACCCGATCTCGTCTGATCTCGGAAACTAAGCAGGATGGGGGCCCGGTTAGTACTTGGATGGGATGCGCCTGGAATTACCATGTACAGTAAGCTTTTGTTCCACTAGAGAGTGCTCCTGTGTCATGGAGCAACTGCCTTTTATTTATCACCCTAATAATATCATGTATTTTAATTGGACCATTTAAATGCAGTTTGTTGTGCTGCCCTGCCCTGCCCTGATCAAATTTTCGAAATGGGTGTAGCAGGGCATTTCACTCAAAATATATGTGTCAATATGGCAGCTGCCTTTATTTATCATTCTAATAATATCATGTATTTTTATTGGACTATTGCAGTTTGTATGTTGCTGTCTCGCCCGGTCAAAATAATAGACAAAGCGTTTCCTCAAAAATAAAAAGGGTACATTCAGCCTTTGTTTTTAGTCGGTTCATTAAGTTGCACGGAAATTCGAATCATGGGAAATTTTGTTCATGTCTTATCATAGTGTACCAAGAGTTTTTCACGCTTATTCGGCTATACCAGCCTGAATACACCTGATCTCGGAAGCTAAGGTGATTGGCCTGGTTAGTACTTGGATGGTAGAAACCCTGGGAATACCTTGTGCTCGTAAGCTTTTGTTCCACTAGAGAGTGCTCTTGTGTCATGGAGCAACTGCCTTTTATTTATCACCTAATATCATGTCATTTTTATTGGATAAATGCAGTTTGTATTGTGCTGCCTACCTGCCGCCCTGATCAATTTAAATATTGGACAGTGCGTTTGCCTCAAAATATATGTGCCATCGCTGGAGCAACTGCCTTTTATTTATCCGCCCCTAATAATATCCATGTATTTTTATTGGACTAAATGCAGTTTTTATGTGTTAGACCTGCCTGCCCTGATCAATTTAAATAATAGACAGTGCGTTTTCCTCCAAAATATAAGGTCATGGAGCAAACTGCCTTCATTTGCATCCCAATAATATCATGTATTTTTTTATTGGACTAAATGCAGTTTGTATGTAAAGCCCGCCCTGCCCCGGTCAAATTAAAAACAGACAAAGCGTTTCCCTCGAAAATACAAAGGCAGTACATTCAGCCTTTGTTTTTAGTCGGTTCATTAGTTGCACGGAAATTCGAATCACACCAGTGGAAATTTTGTTCATGTCTTTATCTCATTTAGTGTACCAAGAGTCTGTTCACGACGGCCATACCAGCCGGAATATGCCCGATCTCTGTCTGAGTCTCGGGAAGATAAGCAGGATTGTGCCTGGTTAGTACTTGGATGGGAGACCGCCTGGCAATACCAGATAAGCTTTTGTTCCACTAGAAAGTGCTCTTTGTGTCAGCATGGAGCAACTGCCCCATCACCCTAATAATATCCTGTATTTCATTGGACTAAATGCAGTTTGTATGTGCCTGTCCTAACCTGATCAAATTAAAATAATAGACAGTGCTTTCCCCTGAAAATATAAGCAGTACATTTTTTCATAGCCTTTGTTTTTAGTCTGTTCATTTAAAGTTGCATGGAAATACGGAATCACTGATACATTTTGTTCATTTCTTTCTCAGTGTACCAAGAGTTGTTCCTGTGCTTATAGGCCATATATCCTGAAAATGCCTGACTCGTCCGATCTCGGCTGGGTCATGTTGGAGCCTGGATAGTACTGGATGGGAGACTGCTCTAATACCAGGTGCTGTAAGATTTTGGTTCCCACTAGAGAGTGCTCTTGTGTCATGGAGCAAACTGCCTTTATTTATCACCCTAATATCATGTATTTTTTTGGATAAATGCCAGGTTTGTATGTGCTGCCACCGCCCTGCCCTGCCCATGATCAATTTAAAAATAATGGACAGCATGTTTCCCTCAAAATATATATATGTCATGGAGCAACTGCCCTTGCTATAATTATCACCCTAACAATATCATGAATTCATTTCTTTATCACTCTAGTGTACCAAGAGTTGATTTCGCTACGGCTATACTCAGCCTGGAATACACAAGATCGTCTGATCCGAGTAACTGCCTTCATTTATCACCCTAATAATGTCTGCTGTTTTTATTGGACTAAATGCAGTTTGTATGTGCTGTCCTAACCTGATCAAATTAAATAATAGAACCAGTGCATTTTCCCTGAAAATAGGCATTGTATACATTCAGCCTTTGATTTTAGTCTGTTCATTAGTTGATGGAAATCACGAATCACTGATACATGTTGTTCATTTCTTTATATAGTGTACCAAGAGTTGTTCCTGCGCCACGGCCATACCATCCATAGAATATTCCGACCAGTCTTGTGAGATCTCGGAAGCTAAGCAGGATCGGGCCTGGTTAGTACTTGGATGGGGAGACCGCACTGGGAAACCAGGTGCCCGGTTTTTGTTCCACTAGAGAGTTCTCTGTGTCATGGGAGCAACTACCTTATATTTATCACCCTAATAATATAATGTATTTGGCGACTAAATGCAGTTTGTATGTGCTGCCCTGCCCTGCCCTGATCAAATTAAAATAGTCAGTGCGTTTTAAAAATACATGTGTATCATGTCGCAACTGCCTTTTATTTATCACCCTAATAATATCCTGTATTTTTATTGGAATAAAATGCGGTTTTGTATGGCCCTGGTCAAATTATATAATAGACAAAAGCGTTCCCCTCAAAAATACCAGGCATTACATTCAGCCCTTTGTTTTTTAAAGTAAGTTCATTGTTGCACGGAAATTCCGAATCACTGGTAAATGTTGTTCATGTCTTTATATAGTGTACCAAGAGTTTTTCACTCGCTTACGGTACCTTCGCCTGGGTACATACACCTGATCTCGTGGGCTGTAGATTGGGCCTGGTTAGTACTTGGATGGAGAACCCCTGGGAAACCTATGTGCTGCTAAGCTTTTTCGTTCCACCTAGAGAGTGCTCTTGTAGTAATGGAGCAACACGCCTTTTTATTTTATCACTCCTAATAATATCATGTATTTTATTGGACTAAATGCAGTTTGTATGTGTTGCCCTGCCCTGCCCTGATCAATTAAATAATGGACAGTGCGTTGCCTCAAAAATATATGTGTGTCATGGAGCAACTGCCTTTTATTTATCACCCTAATAATATCATGTATTTTTATTGGACTAAATGCAGTTTGTATGGTATAAATTATGATGCCTATTAGACAAAGCGTTCCCCTCAAAATATAGGCATACATTTCAGACCTGTTTTTAGTCGGTTCATTGGGTTTTGCACGGAAATTCGAATCACTGGTAAAAAAATTTCCTTTCTTTATATAGTGTATTTACAAGAGTTTGTTCACTACGCTTACATTTGCTATTGAGCCTGGAATAACCCGATCTCGTCCGGAGTCTCGGAAACTAAGCAGGATGGGGCCTGGTTAGTATGGATGGACACGCCTAACCTATGTGCTGTAAGCTTTTGTTCCACTAGAGAGTGCTCTTGTGTCATGGAGCAACTGCCTTTTATTTATCATCCTAATAATATCATGTATTTTTATTGATTAAATGCAGTTTGTATAAAAGTGCCCTGCCCATATGCCCGATCCAATTTAAATAATAGATTAAAGTGCATTCCTCCCAAAATATATATATGTCATGGACCAACTGCCTTTTATTTATCACCCTAATAATATCATGTATTTTATTGGACTAAATGCAGTTTGTATGTGCTGCCCTGGTCAAATTATATAATAGAAAAGCGTTCCCCTCAAAATATAGGCATTACATTTTCAGCCTTGCGTTTTTAAGCTCAGTTCGATTAAGTTGCACGGAAATTCGAATCACTGGTAAATTTTGTTCATTTCTTTATATGAAAGTACCAAGAGTTGTTCACTCAATACGGCCATACCAGCCTGAATACACCCGATCCCGTCCGACCTCGGAAACTAAGAGAATGGGGCCTGGTTAGTACTTGGATGGGAGAAACCCTGGGAATACCATTATGTGTGCTTTGTTCCACTAGAGAGCAGTCTTGTGTCATGGAGCAACTGCCTTTTATTTATCACCTTATCATCAGCTGAATTTTTATTGGGACTAAATGCAGTTTGTATGTGCTGCCCTGCCCTGCCCTGATCAATTTGAAATAATGGACAGTGACGTTTGCCTCCAAAATATATAATGTCATGGAGCAACTGCCTTTTTATTTATCACCCTAATAATATCATGTATTTTTTATTGGACTAAATGCAATTTAGATGTGCCTGGTCAAATTAAATAATAGAAAAAGTGTTCCTCAAAATACTAGGCATTACACTTTAGCCTTCAATGTTTTGAGTGGGTTCATTAAGTTGCACGGAAATTCGAAACATGGTAAATTTTTGTTCATTTCTTTGCATATCAGTGTACCAAGAGTTATTTTGTACACCCATATACCAGCCTGAATACACCCGATCTCGTCAGATCTCGGAAGCTAAGCTTTCAGGATTTAGGGCTGGTTAGTATTGGATGGGGGAATTGGAGATACCAGTTTGCTGTAAAAGCATGTAAGAAGCTATGACGTGGACTGATAATCTGTGTTATATGCTGAGATGTGAAGATGTGATGTGAAATGAAGCTAATGTATATGTAAAAATAAGCTGTGAATGCACAAATAATATGATAAGATGTGAAGATGGAGTGAAATATGAAGCTATGAATAGTAAAAATAAGCTGTGAAGATGTGATATGAAGCTATGATGTGTAAGCTGTGAAGATGTGATGTGAAAGTATGAAGCTATGATATGTACAAAATAAGCTGTGAAGCTATGAGATGCTGAAGAGTGAGTGAAATATGAAAGCTATGATTCTTGTAAAAATAAGCTGTGAAGCTATGAGATGTGAAGATGTGATGTGAAATAGAAGCTAGATATGCAAAAATAAAAGATGTGAAGATGTGATGAAATACTGAAGCTATGATATGGAAATAAGTTGTGAAAGTCATGTGAGTGAAAGATGAAGCTAAGGATATGTAAAAATAAGCTGTGAAGATGTGATGTGAAATATGAAGCTATGATATGTAAAAAAAATAAAGCTGTTAAAAGCTATGATGGATCAAAAAACATATATATATATATATAAAAAAATTTAAAAATAACACCCATCTAGTTTGATCTATGGGGAAGCTAAGCAGGATTGGGCCTGGTTAGTACTTTGATGGGAGACCCCAGGGAATACCATTGTGTAAACTTTTTGTTCCGATGAGAGTGTCTTTGTGTCATGGAGCAACTGCCTTTTATTTATCACCATAATAATATCATGTATTTTATTGGACTAAATGCAGTTTGTATGTGTTGCCTCTGTTGCCCTGATCAAATTAATAATAGACAATGTGCGTTTCTCTCAAAAATTGTGTCATGGAGCAACTGCCTTTATTTATCAAACCCTAATAATATCATCTATTTTTTATTGGACCTAAATGCAGTTTGGTATGTGGTGACCTGCCCTGCCCTGATCAATTTAAATAATAGATCAGTATGCGTTTTCTCAAAATATATGTGTCAGTGGAGCAACTGCCTTTTATTTATCAACCTAATAATATCATGTATTTTTTATTGGACTAAATGCAGTTTGTAAATGCGCCCTGCCCTGCTCTGATCAAATTAAATAATAGACAGTGCGTTTCTCTCAAAATATATGTGTCATGGAGCAACTGCCTTTTATTTATCACCCTAATAATATCATGTATTTTTATTGGACTAAATGCAGTTTGTATGTGGTGACCTGCCCTGCCCTGATCAATTTAAATAATAGACAGTGCGTTTTCTCAAAATATATGTGTCATGGAGCAACTGCCTTTTATTTATCACCCTAATAATATCATGTATTTTTATTGGACTAAATGCAGTTTGTGTGTGCTGCCCCTGCCCTGGTCAAATTAAATAATAGACAAGCGTTTTCCCCTCAAAATATAGGCAGTGCATTGTCAGCCTTTGTTTTTAGTCGGTTCATTAAGTTGCACGGAAATTCGAATCACTGTGGTAAATTTTGTTCATGTCTTCATATAGTGTACCAAGAGTTGTTCACTGCTTACGGCCCATACCAGCCTGAATATGCCCGATCTCGTCAGATCTCGGAAGATAAGCAGGATTGTGCCTGGTTAGTACTTGGATGGGAGACCGCCTGGGAATACCAGGTGCTGTGTTTTGTTCCACTAGAGAGTGCTCTTGTGTCATGGAGCAACTGCCTTTTATTTATCACCCTAATAATATCATGTATTTTTATTGGACTAAATGCAGTTTGTATGTGCTGCCCTGCCCTGCCCTGCCCTGATCAATTTAAATAATGGACAGTGCTTTCCCTCAAAATATATATGTCATGGAGCAACTGGCCTTTTATCACCCTAATAATATCATGTATTTTTATTGGACTAAATGCAGTTTGTATAAAGTGCCCTGGTCAAATTATATAATAGACAAAGCGTTCCCCTCAAAATATGTTGGCATTACATTCAGCCTTGTTTTTAGTCGGTTCATTAAGTTGCATGGAAATTCGAATCACTGGTAAATTTTTGTTCATTTCTTTATATAGTGTACCAAGAGTTGTTCACTCGCTTACGGCCATACCAGCCTGAATACACCCGATCTCGTCTGATCTTGGAAACTAAGCAGGATGGGGCCTGATTTGTGTACTTGGATGGGATACCGCCTGGGAATACCATGTGCTGTAAGCTTTTTGTTCCACTAGAGAGTGCTCCTTGTGTCATGGAGCAACTGCCTTTTATTTATCACCCTAATAATATCATGTATTTTTATTGGACTAAATGCAGTTTGTATGTGCTGCCCCTGCCCTGCCCTGATCAATTTAAATAATAGACAGTGCATTTTACTCAAAATATATGTGTCATGGAGCAGCTGCCTTTTATTTATCACCCTAATAATATCATGTATTTTTATTGGACTAAATGCAGTTTGTATGTGCTGCCCTGCCCTGGTCAAATTAAATAATAGACAAGCGTTTCCCTCTAAATATAGGCAGTACATTCAGCCTTTGTTTTTAGTCGTTCATTCGGTTAACGGAAATTCGAATCACTGGTAAATTTTGTTCATTGTCTTTATATAGTGTACCAAGAGTTTTTCACTACGCTTACGGCCATACCAGCCTGAATACACCTGATCTCGGGAAGCTAATCAGGATTGGGCCTGGTTAGTACTTGGATGGGAGAACCTGGGAATACCATGTGCTGTAAGCTTTTGTTCCACTAGAGAGTGCTCTTGTGTCATGGAGCAACTGCCTTTTTATTTATCACCCTAATAATATCATGTATTTTTTATTGAACTAAATGCAGTTTGTATGTGCTGCCCTGCCCTGCCCTGATCAATTTAAATAATGGAGAGTGCGTTTGGACTCAAAATCATATGTGTCATGGAGCAACTGCCTTTTATTTATCACCCCTAATAATATCATGTATTTTTATTGGACTAAATGCAGTTTGTATGTGGTGACCTGCCCTGCCCTGATCAATTTAAATAATAGACAGTGCGTTTTCCTAAAATATATGTGTCATGGAGCAACTGCCTTTTATTTATCACCCTAATAATATCATGTATTTTTATTGGACTAAATGCAGTTTGTATGTGCTGCCCTGCACTGCCCTGCCCTGATCAATTTAAATAATGGACAGTGCGTTTCCCTCAAAATATATGTGTCATGGAGCAACTGCCTTTTTATTTATCACCCTAATAATATAATGTATTTTTATTGGACTAAATGCAGTTTGTATGTGCCTGCCCTGGTCAAATTATATAATAGACAAAGCGTTCCCCTCAAAAATATAGGCATTACATTCAGCCTTTGTTTTTAGTCGGTTCATTAAGTTGCATGGAAATTCGAATCACTAGTAAATTTTGTTCATTTCTTTATATAGTGTACCAAGAGTTGTTCACTCGCTTACGGCCATACCAGCCTGAATACACCCGATCTCGTCTGATCTCGGAAGCTAAGCAGGATCGGGCCTGGTTAGTACTTGGATGGGAGACCACCTTGGAATACCATGTGCTGTAAGTCTTTTTGTTCCACTAGAGAGTGCTCGCTTGTGTCATGGAGCAACTGCCTTTTATTTATCACCCTAATAATATCATGTATTTTTATTGGACTAAATGCAGTTTGTATGTGCTGCCCTGCCCTGCCCTGATCAATTTAAATAATAGACAGTGCATTTCACTCAAAAATATATGTGTCATGGAGCAGCTGCCTTTTATTTATCACCCTAATAATATCATGTATTTTTATTGGACTAAATGCAGTTTGTATGTGCTGCCCTGCCCTGGTCAAATTAAATAATAGACAAAAGCGTTTCCCTCAAAATATAGGCAGTACATTCAGCCTTTGTTTTTAGTCGGTTCATTAAGTTGCACGGAAATTCGAATCACTGGTAAATTTTGTTCATGTCTTTATATAGTGTACCAAGAGTTTTTCACTGGCTTACGGCCATACCATCCTGAATACGCCTGATCTCGCTGAAGCTAATCAGGATTGGGCCTGGTTAGTACTTGGATGGGAGAACCCCTGGGAATACCATGTGCTGTGAAGCTTTTTGTTCCACTAGAGAGTGCTCTTGTGTCATGGAGCAACTGCTTTATTTATCACCCTAATAATATCATGTATTTTTATTGGACTAAATGCAGTTTGTATGTGCGCCCTGCCCTGCTGAAAAAAAGTCAGAGCAACTGCCTTTATTATCACCAATAATATCATGTATTTTTATTGGACTAAATGCAGTTTGTGTGCTGACCTGCCCTGCCCTGATCAATTTAAATAATAGACAGTGCATTTCCCTCAAAATATATGTGTCATGGAGCAACTGCCTTTTATTTATCACCCTAATAATATCATGTATTTTTATTGGACTAAATGCAGTTTGTATGTGCTGGCCTTGCCCTGGTCAAATTAAATAATAGACAAAGCGTTTCCTCAAAATATAGGCAGTACATTCAGCCTTTGTTTTTAGTCGGTTCATTAAGTTGCACGGAAATTCGAATCACTGGTAAATTTTGTTCATGTCTTCATATAGTGTACCAAGAGTTGTTCACTGCGCTTACGGCCATACCAGCCGGAATATGCCCGATCTCGTCTGATCTCGGAAGATAAGCAGGATTGTGGCTGGTTAGTACTTGGATGGGGAGACCGCCTTGGAATACCAGGTGCTGAAAGCTGCTTTGTTCCACTAGAATCGTGCTCTATGTGTCATGGAGCTTAATCTGCCTTTTATTTATCACCCTAATAATATCCTGTATTTCTATTGGACTAAATGAAGTTTGATATGTGCTGTCCTAACCTGATCAAGATTAAATAATAGACAGCTGCGTTTCCCTGAAAATATAAGCAGTAACATTCAGCCTTTGTTTTAAGTCTGTTCATTAAGTTGCATGGAAATACGAATCACTGATACATTTTGTTCATTTCTTTATATTAAAAAAAAGTGTACCAAGAGTTCCTATGATGGCCATACCATCCTGAAAATGCCCGATCTCGTCCGATCTCGGAAGCTAAGCAGGATTGGGCCTGGTTAGTACTTAGATGGGAGACTGCCTGGGAATACCAGATGCTGTAAGCTTTTGGTTCCACTAGAGAGTGCTCTTGTGTCATGGAGCAACTGCCTTTTATTTATCACCCTAATAATATCATGTATTTTTATTGGACTAAATGCAGTTTGTATGTGCTGCCTGCCCTGCCCTGCCCTGATCAATTTAAATAATGGACAGTGCGTTTCCCTCAAAATATATATGTCATCGAGCAACTGCCTTTTATTTATCACCCTAATAAATATCATGTATTCATTTCTTTATATAGTGTACCAAGAGTTGATCACTCGCTTACGGCCATACCAGCCTGAATACACACGATCTCGTCTGATCGGAGCAACTGCCTTTTATTTATCACCCTAATAATGTCCTGTATTTTTATTGGACTAAATGCAGTTTGTATGTGCTGTCCTAACCTGATCAAATTAAATAATAGACAGTGCGTTTCCCTCAAAATATAGGCAGTACATTCAGCCTTTGATTTTAGTCGGTTCATTAAGTTGCATGGAAATACGAATCACTGATACATTTTGTTCATGTCTTTATATAGTGTACCAAGAGTTGTTCCCTGGCTTACGGCCATACCAGCCTGAATATTCCTGATCTCGTCAGATCTCGGAAGCTAAGCAGGATCGGGCCTGGTTAGTACTTGGATGGGAGACCGCCTGGGAATACCAGGTGCTGTAAGGTTTTTGTTCCACTAGAGAGTTCTTGTGTCATGGAGCAACTGCCTTATATTTATCACCCTAATAATATCATGTATTTTTATTGGACTAAATGCAGTTTGTTGAAATAGTATGTTCCTGCAACTGCCTTTAATCACCTAATGGATAAATGTATGTGCGCCCTGTTCTGTCAAATTAAATAATAGACAGAGCGTTTCCCTCAAAATATAGGCAGTACATTCAGCCTTTGTTTTTAGTCGGTTCATTAAGTTGCACGGAAATACGAATCACTGATACATTTTGTTCATGTCTTTATATAGTGTACCAAGAGTTGTTCCTGTGCTTATGGCCATACCAGCCAGAATATGCCTGATCTCGTCTGATCTCGGAAGCTAAGCAGGATCGGGCCTGGTTAGTACTTGGATGGGAGACCCCCTGGGAATACCAGGTGCTGTAAGCTTTTGTTCCACTAGAGAGTGCTCTTGTGTAATGGAGCAACTGCCTTTTATTATCACCCTAATAATATCCTGTATTTTTATTGGACTAAATGCAGTTTATATGTGCTGCCCTGCCCTGCCCTGATCAATTTAAATAATATCATGTATTTTTTATTGGACTAAATGCAGTTTGTATGTGCTGCCCTGCCCTGGTCAAATTAAATAATAGACAAAGCGTTTCCCTCAAAATATAGGCAGTACATTCAGCCTTTGTTTTTAGTCGGTTCATTAAGTTGCACGGAAATTCGAATCACTGATAAATTTTGTTCATGTCTTTATATAGTGTACCAAGAGTTTTTCCTCGCTTACAGCCATACCAGCCTGAATATGCACCTGATCTCGGAAGCTAAGCAGGATTGGGCCTGGTTAGTACTTGGATGGGGAGAACCCCTGGGAATACCAGGTGCTGTAAGCTTTTTGTTCCACTAGAGAGTGCTCTTGTGTCATGGAGCAACTGCCTTTTATTTATCACCCTAATAATATCATGTATTTTTATTGGACTAAATGCAGTTTGTATGTGCTGCTGCCTGCCCTGATCAAATTAAATAATGGACAGTGCCCTCAAAATATATGTGTCATGGAGCAACTGCCTTTTATTTATCACCCTAATAATATCATGTATTTTTATTGGACTAAATGCAGTTTGTATGTGCTGCCCTAACCCAAAAGGAAAGCTGCTGCCTGATTCAAATTAAATAATAGACAGAGCGTTTCCCTCAAAATATAGGCAGTACATTCAGCCTTTGTTTTTAGTCGGTTCATTAAGTTGCACGGAAATTCGAATCACTGATACATTTTGTTCATGTCTTTATATAGTGTACCAAGAGTTGTTCCTGCTTACGGCCATACCATCCTGAATATGCCCGATCTCGTCTGATCTAGGAAGCTAAGCAGGATCGGGCCTGGTTAGAACTTGGATGGGGAGACTGCCTGGGAATACCAGGTGCTGTAAGCTTTTGTTCCACTTGAGAGTACTCTTGTGTCATGGAGCAACTGCCTTTTATTTATCACCCTAATAATATCCTGTATTTTTATTGGACTAAATGCAGTTTGTATGTGCTGTCCTAACCTGATCAAATTAAAAATAGACAGTGCGTTTCCCTCAAAATATAGGCAGTACATTCAGCCTTTGTTTTAGTCTGTTCATTAAGTTGCATGGAAATACGAATCGCTGATCATTTTGTTCATGTCTTTATATAGTGTACCAAGAGTTATTCCTCGCTTACGGCCATACCAGCCTGAATATTACTGATCTCGTCAGATCTCGGAAGCTAAGCAGGATCGGGCCTGGTTAGTACTTGGATGGGAGACCGCCTGGGAATACCAGGTGCTGTAAGCTTTTTGTTCCACTAGAGAGTGCTCTTGTGTCATGGAGCAACTACCTTATATTTATCACCCTAATAATATCATGTATTTTATTGGACTAAATGCAGTTTGTATGTGCTGCCCTGCCCTGCCCTGATCAAATTAAATAATAGTCAGTGCGTTTCCCTCAAAATACATGTATCATGGAGCAACTGCCTTTTATTTATCACCCTAATAATATCCTGTATTTTTATTGGAATAAATGCAGTTTGTATGTGCTGCCCTGCCCTGGTCAAATTAAATAATAGACAAAGCGTTTCCCTCAAAATATAGGCAGTACATTCAGCCTTTGTTTTTAGTCGGTTCATTAAGATGCACGGAAATTCGAATCACTGGTAAATTTTGTTCATGTCTTTATATGGTCAGCGAAGACTTGGTTGCAGGATCAGTTAGGCCAGTAGGAGCAGTGATGGATTACATTTTAATAGCAGCTTTGATAACACTGTGTGTGATGTTTGTAATTTGTTACTGACCTTTGAGAAAGCTATGATATTGAGATAGGTTGGAGTAGTGATGCCTGGAGACAACACTCAGATGCCGTTGTTGACTGTTCCTGATCTGGATGAAGAGGGACAAGTGGAACTGGATGGATAAATATCCTTTTTGATGATTTGATCATTTTTCAATTTATTTTTTCAATATTAGTGTGATTTTTAGTATGATTTTATGAATCAAAGGGGGGAATGGGATAATGTGATTCATACATCATTTATATATCATTTTTATATTCTTAGTTGATCTTGATGTTTAATTTGAAAGTGTTTGTTTTGCAAAAGATACTGTTTGGTCTTTTCTTTTCTTCCAGAAGCATTTGGGGGAATATGTGGAGATTGAAATACTCAAACAAGGACAATATGAAGGGACAATATGAAAGGACAATGACTGGAGGAGATGAAACAAGGAGGGTGTGGAAAGATTCCGATTCCATCATCAACAATCCATTGGAAGTCGAGACTACGGGGAGATGAAGTGTAGTGGACACAATAATATTTGCATGTGTAATACATAATTTGTGTCATATTCTTAGGTATTAATTTTTGTAGAATGATATTTGATGTTGTTGGATACATGTGGGGATCTTAGATGTTTTTGTTTATTTCGTTGATGCTTAGGGACAGGGAGTCTAGGCAGGAGAGGTCCACTGTAGGGTCCAATGGGTTGACCAGCCTTAGAGTGGACATTTTTTGGATAGGATTTTGTTTGCAGGGGCTTTACATGTGTATTTAATTGCATCCATAGTTTCAAATGCATTTACATTGTTTATGAGTTTATCGAGTACCTAGGTGGTTGCCTGGGGCAGAGGGACCGTGGAGAGAATTTTACTGTCTTGATTGATGGATGGATTTGGAAGAAGGTTGTTCGGACAGTTTTTTCGCTCTCACACTCCATAAAGATTTGTTCATATTTCATAGTAATGTATTCACACTTCATAAACAGTTATTCATATTTCATAGAAAGGTATTTACACTCTAGAGGAGAATGTTTTTGGTTTAATGTTAAAGATACTCAATAAGATAAATTGTTACTGGTCATAATCCTATTCTGTTTGTTTTCGAGACTTTAGTTAGTCTCGAAGGGGATAGTCGGTATGAAGATTATGACTAGTCTTGAGGGACAAAGAAAAACTGTTTATCTTAGTTTAAATGTAGCCGTTTGTAGGGTGACGCCAAGGGGAGACCGTGATTGGACGAAAGAGGGAGCAACCCATTTTTGCCATTGTTTATAAGTATGGGCTAGACAAAGAAGCGGCAGAAGCATTCAGATTAATTTGGGACGGTGCTTCTCCAGACACCGCGGGTCTGTAACTTATGCTGTAAACTTGTGATACGAATAAAAACTTCTAATCAAGGTACAGCCTAAGCGGACTCTTTGTTGACAGCAATAACCACCAACATCCGACGGGACACGACACTTCGCTGGCTACCTGAGACATGAAACAGATAGGTGGGAGGGCATACAGGCTGTCACCAATTTATTAATGTGCAATTTGCCTAAATGGGAATTGTGGGAACACTTCAACCAGTACAGTTTTATTCGACACTGTATATATTTGTTTTGGACATCATTACGTCCAGCAGTTTTTATCAACACAAGACAGTTCAATGGAAACGCACCCTAGCAGGGCATTGTTGCATCTATTTTCTATGCCAACTTTCTAAATGTTGACAAACAAATCACTAGACAAGTTAATGGAAAGACTGAAAAGCATCTTGATTTTTTGTTTAGTGAAAATCTTCTGTGAATGAAGTGCAAAAAAAGCATTAACGACTGACTTAGCTGTTCTAGTAGTATTGGTCTGAGAAAGTCGTATAAATACGAGTGTTTTCAAGAGCAACTTTCGTAACGATGGTTTTGAGAAACAGCTCGGAGACTCCTACGTAGGTTCTAACGATGAACTTAGCCTTAGCCATGCTTTTGGGAAACAGGGCCAAGCTAGCTAGATAACTTGGCTAGCTAGCTAGTTGTCTGTGACCTAACGTTAGCTAATTTGCTAGTTAACGTGTCCGCTAATATTGGCAATACAACATCACTGCCCAGTGACCAACAAAGCAACAACTTTGTACCTTAAATAATTCTTACCTTAACATAATAGCTAGTTAGCTATTTCAGTTTGGATATTCAACATTGGTACAATAATCCAATCTCTGACAATGTCCTAAAGTTACTACTCAATGGTTACTTCAAATGTTTCTCCTTCTATGGTATTATGGCGGTCCGCAACCAACGTTGAGAGATGCATGCAATCACCACTGGGATGGGTGAAAACTGATAGAACTTTAATGCAGCAATAATTGGGGAAGGGTGAACAAAAACAACAAATTTACTCCTTCAATCGGATTCAAATGTCTTCTCAGATCCTACACAGGCTCAGGAGCCTGAGAGGGGGGAACCTCTTCATTTAGTATTTCTGTAACATTTTGGATCTTCACAATGATTTCTGACACCTTCACAATGATTTCTAGTTTCTTCTATGTTTTATTAGTTTGTCTAGAGCAATTTATCACTTGCACAACAAACACAACAAAGTCTACCTTCTTCACTGTTAGTATCTCAGAAGCCCTCTGATAAATTACATTCACTGCAGGCTGTGGGGCATCTCTCTCATCTCCACTTGCTCCTTCCGCTATTTGCACTGCCTCCACATAGAAGACCTGCTGGATAGCCCTGATCAGTGCTTAATTTGTCAATCGGGAGGTCCCGGAACACATAGCTGAGGTACCGGAAAACATTGTCAGTGTTGATGTGGATGCGGTTGAGGAGTCAGACGCAAGACGCATAGGCTGAGTCAAACAAGACTTTACTAACTGTATAAACAATACAAAATAAAGGACCTCAAAACAAGGGAGGCGAGCGACAACGCAACACAGTGGTCGTCACAATAAACAAAGTCCAGAGTACTGCACAGGTGACACCAACGGACAGGCGGAAAATAACACACAAACTAACGAAAACAACATAGGAAACTTATAGGGCACATAATCAGACCCAAACGGACACAGGTGTAACAGACAGACCCAACCAAACGAACATCGAAACATTCAACGGTGGCAGCTAGTACTCCGGGGACGACGAACGCCGAAGCCTGCCCGAGCAAGGAGGGAGGAGCAGTCTCGGCAGAATTGTGACAAACATTGAGAAAAAAGTGTCAAACACAACGTGGCAGCAAAGCAGACAGAGTAAACAGCCAAGTAGCCTACTGTCTATGGTGCTGAAACGGACAGCACTCTCCAAGTTGCTGATTAATTCCAAAGCATTTTAGACATCACTGCAGTATGCCCACATACTTGAGTATAGCTGTGGGGGCTTACACAAGTCCCAATTCTTATAGCCTAATCTTCTAGACATCAACGTACAGCAAAAATTTTTAAATGACACTGCAGAACACCCACCATATGTACAGTGAGGGAAAAAAGTATTTGATCCCCTGCTGATTTTGTACGTCTGCCCACTGACAAAGAAATGATCAGTCTATAATTTTTATGGTAGGTTTATTTGAACAGGGCGAGACAGAATAACAACAAAAAAATCCAGTTTTTTTTATACAAACTGATTTGCATTTTAATGAGGTGAATAAGTATTTGACCCCTCTCAATCAGAAAATGTCTGGCTCCCAGGTGTCTTTTATACAGGTAACGAGCTGAGATTAGGAGCACACTCTTAAAGGGAGTGCTCCTAATCTCAGTTTGTTACCTGTATAAAAGACACCTGTCCACAGAAGCAATCAATCAATCAGATTCCAAACTCTCCACCATGGCCAAGACCAAAGAGCTCTCCAAGGATGTCAGGGACAAGATTGTAGACCTACACAAGGCTGGAATGGGCTACAAGACCATCGCCAAGCAGCTTGGTGAGAAGGTGACAACAGTTGGTGCGATTATTCGCAAATGGAAGAAACACAAAAGACCTGTCAATCTCCCCTCGGCCTGGGGCTCCATGCAAGATCTCCCTCGTGGAGTTGCAATGATCATGAGAACGGTGAGGAATCAGCCCAGAACTACACAGGAGGATCTTGTCAATGATCTCAAGGCAGCTGGGACCATAGTCACCAAGAAAACAATTGGTAACACACTACGCTGTGAAGGACTGAAATCCTGCAGCGCCCGCAAGGTCCCCTGCTCAAGAAAGTACATATACAGGGCCGTCTGAAGTTTGCAAATGAACATCTGAATGATTCAGAGGAGAACTGGGTGAAAGTATTGTGGTCAGATGAGACCAAAATCGAGCTCTTTGGCAGGAGGAGGAATGCTGCCTATGACCCCAAGAACACCATCCCCACCGTCAAACATGGAGGTGGAAACATTATGCTTTGGGGGTGTTTTTTCTGCTAAGCGGACAGGACAACTTCACCGTATCAAAGGGGACGATGGACGGGGCCATGTACCGTCAAATCTTGGGTGAGAACCTTGAAAATGGGTCGTGGATGGGTATTCCAGCATGACAATGACCCAAAACACACGGCCAAGGCAACAAAGGAGTGGCTCAAGAAGAAGCACATTAAGGTCCTGGAGTGGCCTAGCCAGTCTCCAGACCTTAACCCCATAGAAAATCTGTGGAGGGGGCTGAAGGTTCGAGTTGCCAAACGTCAGCCTCGAAACCTTAATGACTTGGAGAAGATCTGCAAAGAGGAGTGGAACAAAAAAAATACTTTTTTCTCACACTGTATACACACATGCATACTGTGCGAGCAAGGAGGCCTACAAACCTGACTCAGTTACACCAGCTCTGTCAGGAGGAATGGGCCAAAATTCACCCAACTTATTGTAGGAAGCTTGTGGAAGGCCACCGAAACCCATTTGACCCAAGTTAAACAATTTAAAGGCAATGCTACCAAAATACTAATTGAGTGTATGCAAACTTCTGACCCAATGGGAATGTGATGAAAGAAATAAAAGCTGAAATAAATCATTCTCTACTATTATTCTGACATTTCACATTCTTAAAATAAAGTGGTGATCCTAACTGACCTAAGCCAGGGAATTTGTACTAGGATTAAATGTCAGGAATTGTGAAAAACTGAGTTTAAATGTATTTGGCTAAGGTGTATGTAAACTTCCGACTTCAACTGTACACTCACTCACACCAACATGTTGTTGAACTGTATACTTTGTGCATCTCTCTTTCAGATCTGCCATGCACTCCACCACTGCCTCACCCAGAGGTGCATACATTGGGCCTATCAAGACTGACAAGCAGAGATGGGTGGCTGACAAGGACAAATAAAACAACATGCACACACACTCACTCTCTCTTGTCACACACATTATCCCCAATGTAAATACATTGCAATTACTTGTTTATTTTATGTATGCTCCATTTATTTTAGGATTGGAGATATCACGCCTGCATATCCATTATCAATATCTACATAATTACTCTAATTATCTATCCAATCAAAGTGTGATTGATAATATTGTAAAAGAGTATTGCTTAATTTGCAGTTTGAGGAAATTCTGTGTGCTTTTCTCTGAGTTGAAAAACATGCCTACCTCTCACACACGTTATACCCAATGTAAATACATTGTTTATTTTATGTATGCTCCATTTTATTTGAGGAAAATACAGTCACAGTTAAAGCAATGTCTTTGGTTTAATGGATATTTCTCAGAATAAAATGTGTGACCAAAAGGAAGTCGGCAGACCTGCAACCCTCTGGGAGTGTGTGCAGGTTGTCTACTGGAGCTGAAACATGGAGAAATGGGGGAGAGAGAGGAGGAAGAGTACAGTTGAAGGGTTTATCATTAATAGCACAAACTGAACAATT